>NC_034186.2:3623084-3678084 GCF_002021735.2 Oncorhynchus kisutch
CCTTTATTTAACCAGGTAGGCCAGTTGAGAACACCTTTATTTAACCAGGTAGGCTAGTTGAGAACACCTTTATTTAACCAGGTAGGCTAGTTGAGAACACCTTTATTTAACCAGGTAGACTAGTTGAGAACACCTTTATTTAACCAGGTAGGCTAGTTGAGAACACCTTTATTTAACCAGGTAGGCTAGTTGAGAACACCTTTATTTAACCAGGTAGACTAGTTGAGAACACCTTTATTTAACCAGGTAGGCTAGTTGAGAACACCTTTATTTAACCAGGTAGGCTAGTTGAGAACACCTTTATTTAACCAGGTAGGCTAGTTGAGAACACCTTTATTTAACCAGGTAGGCTAGTTGAGAACACCTTTATTTAACCAGGTAGGCTAGTTGAGAACACCTTTATTTAGCCAGGTAGACTAGTTGAGAACACCTTTATTTAACCAGGTAGGCTAGTTGAGAACACCTTTATTTAACCAGGTAGGCCAGTTGAGAACACCTTTATTTAACCAGGTAGGCTAGTTGAGAACACCTTTATTTAACCAGGTAGGCTAGTTGAGAACACCTTTATTTAACCAGGTAGGCCAGTTGAGAACACCTTTATTTAACCAGGTAGGCTAGTTGAGAACACCTTTATTTAACCAGGTAGGCTAGTTGAGAACACCTTTATTTAACCAGGTAGACTAGTTGAGAACACCTTTATTTAACCAGGTAGGCTAGTTGAGAACACCTTTATTTAACCAGGTAGGCTAGTTGAGAACACCTTTATTTAACCAGGTAGACTAGTTGAGAACACCTTTATTTAACCAGGTAGGCTAGTTGAGAACACCTTTATTAACCAGGTAGGCTAGTTGAGAACACCTTTATTTAACCAGGTAGGCTAGTTGAGAACACCTTTATTTAACCAGGTAGGCTAGTTGAGAACACCTTTATTTAACCAGGTAGGCTAGTTGAGAACACCTTTATTTAGCCAGGTAGACTAGTTGAGAACACCTTTATTTAACCAGGTAGGCTAGTTGAGAACACCTTTATTTAACCAGGTAGGCCAGTTGAGAACACCTTTATTTAACCAGGTAGGCTAGTTGAGAACACCTTTATTTAACCAGGTAGGCTAGTTGAGAACACCTTTATTTAACCAGGTAGGCTAGTTGAGAACACCTTTATTTAA
Source organism: Oncorhynchus kisutch (assembly GCF_002021735.2). Taxonomy (NCBI): domain Eukaryota; kingdom Metazoa; phylum Chordata; class Actinopteri; order Salmoniformes; family Salmonidae; genus Oncorhynchus; species Oncorhynchus kisutch. The sequence goes on from NC_034186.2 coordinate 3,624,250, forward strand.
CCAGGTAGGCTAGTTGAGAACACCTTTATTTAACCAGGTAGGCTAGTTGAGAACACCTTTATTTAACCAGGTAGGCCAGTTGAGAACACCTTTATTTAACCAGGTAGGCTAGTTGAGAACACCTTTATTTAACCAGGTAGGCTAGTTGAGAACACCTTTATTTAACCAGGTAGACTAGTTGAGAACACCTTTATTTAACCAGGTAGGCTAGTTGAGAACACCTTTATTTAACCAGGTAGGCTAGTTGAGAACACCTTTATTTAACCAGGTAGACTAGTTGAGAACACCTTTATTTAACCAGGTAGGCTAGTTGAGAACACCTTTATTTAACCAGGTAGGCTAGTTGAGAACACCTTTATTTAACCAGGTAGGCTAGTTGAGAACACCTTTATTTAACCAGGTAGGCTAGTTGAGAACACCTTTATTTAACCAGGTAGGCTAGTTGAGAACACCTTTATTTAGCCAGGTAGACTAGTTGAGAACACCTTTATTTAACCAGGTAGGCTAGTTGAGAACACCTTTATTTAACCAGGTAGGCCAGTTGAGAACACCTTTATTTAACCAGGTAGGCTAGTTGAGAACACCTTTATTTAACCAGGTAGGCTAGTTGAGAACACCTTTATTTAACCAGGTAGGCTAGTTGAGAACACCTTTATTTAACCAGGTAGGCTAGTTGAGAACACCTTTATTTAACCAGGTAGGCTAGTTGAGAACACCTTTATTTAACCAGGTAGGCTAGTTGAGAACACCTTTATTTAACCGGGTAGGCTAGTTGAGAACACCTTTATTTAACCAGGTAGGCTAGTTGAGAACACCTTTATTTAACCAGGTAGGCTAGTTGAGAACACCTTTATTTAACCAGGTAGGCTAGTTGAGAACACCTTTATTTAACCAGGTAGGCTAGTTGAGAACACCTTTATTTAACCAGGTAGGCTAGTTGAGAACACCTTTATTTAACCAGGTAGGCCAGTTGAGAACACCTTTATTTAACCAGGTAGGCTAGTTGAGAACACCTTTATTTAACCAGGTAGGCTAGTTGAGAACACCTTTATTTAACCAGGTAGACTAGTTGAGAACACCTTTATTTAACCAGGTAGGCTAGTTGAGAACACCTTTATTTAACCAGGTAGGCTAGTTGAGAACACCTTTATTTAACCAGGTAGACTAGTTGAGAACACCTTTATTTAACCAGGTAGGCTAGTTGAGAACACCTTTATTTAACCAAGTAGGCCAGTTGAGAACACCTTTATTTAACCAAGTAGGCCAGTTGAGAACACCTTTATTTAACCAGGTAGGCTAGTTGAGAACACCTTTATTTAACCAGGTAGGCTAGTTGAGAACACCTTTATTTAACCAGGTAGGCTAGTTGAGAACACCTTTATTTAACCAGGTAGGCTAGTTGAGAACACCTTTATTTAACCAGGTAGGCCAGTTGAGAACACCTTTATTTAACCAGGTAGGCTAGTTGAGAACACCTTTATTTAACCAGGTAGGCTAGTTGAGAACACCTTTATTTAACCAGGTAGGCTAGTTGAGAACACCTTTATTTAACCAGGTAGGCTAGTTGAGAACACCTTTATTTAACCAGGTAGGCTAGTTGAGAACACCTTTATTTAACCAGGTAGGCTAGTTGAGAACACCTTTATTTAACCAGGTAGGCTAGTTGAGAACACCTTTATTTAACCAGGTAGGCTAGTTGAGAACACCTTTATTTAACCAGGTAGGCTAGTTGAGAACACCTTTATTTAACCAAGTAGGCTAGTTGAGAACACCTTTATTTAACCAAGTAGGCCAGTTGAGAACACCTTTATTTAACCAAGTAGGCCAGTTGAGAACACCTTTATTTAACCAAGTAGGCCAGTTGAGAACACCTTTATTTAACCAAGTAGGCCAGTTGAGAACACCTTTATTTAACCAGGTAGGCCAGTTGAGAACACCTTTATTTAACCAAGTAGGCCAGTTGAGAACACCTTTATTTAACCAAGTAGGCCAGTTGAGAACACCTTTATTCAACCAAGTAGGCCAGTTGAGAACACCTTTATTTAACCAAGTAGGCCAGTTGAGAACACCTTTATTTAACCAAGTAGGCCAGTTGAGAACACCTTTATTTAACCAGGTAGGCCAGTTGAGAACACCTTTATTTAACCAAGTAGGCCAGTTGAGAACACCTTTATTTAACCAGGTAGGCCAGTTGAGAACACCTTTATTTAACCAGGTAGGCCAGTTGAGAAGTTCTCATTTACAACTGCGACCTGGCCAAGATAAAGCAAAGCAGTGCGACAAAAACAACAACACAGAGTAACACATAAACAAACGTACAGTCAATAACACAATAGAAAAGTCTATATACAGTGTGTGTAAATGAGGTAAGATTAGGGAGGCAATAAATAGTCCATAGTGGCGAAAGAATTACAGCTTGATGTCCCCCTTTAAATAAAGGATGAACCGTGGCTGCCTTCCAAGCAGTAGGAACCTCCTGTAAAGCATCTGTGTGTAGCTGGTGAGATGAGTCAGGACAGCAGATATGAGTAATGAAAGCAATTTTACTCAATAATATAACAATACACGTCGTATAAATACAAGGCCACAAATACGGACCGCAATAAAATAAACAATTACTCACAAACAAACATGGGGGAACAGAGGGTTAAATAATGAACAAGTAATTGGGGGATTGAAACCAGGTGTGTAAGACAAAGACAAAACAAATGGAAAATGAAAAGTGGATCGGCGATGGCTAGAATGCTGGTGACGTTGACCGCCGAAACGCTTCCCGAACAAGGAGAGGGACCGACTTCGGTAGAAGTCGTGACACCTCCCCAGAGAGGAGAGACAGGTTAAAAAGGTTGGAGATAGGCTTGGAGATGATAACCTCCCTAGAGAGGAGAGACAGGCGTGGCGATGATAACCTCCCTAGAGAGGAGAGACAGGCTTGGAGATGATAACCTCCCTAGAGAGGAGAGACAGGCTTGGAGATGATAACCTCCCTAGAGAGGAGAGACAGGCTTGGAGATGATAACCTCCCTAGAGAGGAGAGACAGGCTTGGAGATGATAACCTCCCTAGAGAGGAGAGACAGGCATGGAGATGATAACCTCCCTAGAGAGGAGAGACAGGCTTGGAGATGATAACCTCCCTAGAGAGGAGAGACAGGCGTGGCGATGATAACCTCCCTAGAGAGGAGAGACAGGCTTGGAGATGATAACCTCCCTAGAGAGGAGAGACAGGCTTGGAGATGATAACCTCCCTAGAGAGGAGAGACAGGCTTGGAGATGATAACCTCCCTAGAGAGGAGAGACAGGCTTGGAGATGATAACCTCCCTAGAGAGGAGAGACAGGCTTGGAGATGATAACCTCCCTAGAGAGGAGAGACAGGCTTGGAGATGATAACCTCCCTAGAGAGGAGAGACAGGCGTGGCGATGATAACCTCCCTAGAGAGGAGAGACAGGCTTGGAGATGATAACCTCCCTAGAGAGGAGAGACAGGCTTGGAGATGATAACCTCCCTAGAGAGGAGAGACAGGCTTGGAGATGATAACCTCCCTAGAGAGGAGAGACAGGCTTGGAGATGATAACCTCCCTAGAGAGGAGAGACAGGCTTGGAGATGATAACCTCCCTAGAGAGGAGAGACAGGCTTGGAGATGATAACCTCCCTAGAGAGGAGAGACAGGCTTGGAGATGATAACCTCCCTAGAGAGGAGAGACAGGCTTGGAGATGATAACCTCCCTAGAGAGGAGAGACAGGCGTGGCGATGATAACCTCCCTAGAGAGGAGAGACAGGCTTGGAGATGATAACCTCCCTAGAGAGGAGAGACAGGCTTGGAGATGATAACCTCCCTAGAGAGGAGAGACAGGCGTGGCGATGATAACCTCTCTAGAGAGGAGAGACAGACGTGGCGATGATAACCTCCCTAGAGAGGAGAGACAGGCTTGGAGATGATAACCTCCCTAGAGAGGAGAGACAGGCTTGGAGATGATAACCTCCCTAGAGAGGAGAGACAGGCGTGGCGATGATAACCTCCCTAGAGAGGAGAGACAGGCTTGGAGATGATAACCTCCCTAGAGAGGAGAGACAGGCTTGGAGATGATAACCTCCCTAGAGAGGAGAGACAGGCTTGGAGATGATAACCTCCCTAGAGAGGAGAGACAGGCTTGGAGATGATAACCTCCCTAGAGAGGAGAGACAGGCGTGGCGATGATAACCTCCCTAGAGAGGAGAGACAGGCTTGGAGATGATAACCTCCCTAGAGAGGAGAGACAGGCTTGGAGATGATAACCTCCCTAGAGAGGAGAGACAGGCTTGGAGATGATAACCTCCCTAGAGAGGAGAGACAGGCTTGGAGATGATAACCTCCCTAGAGAGGAGAGACAGGCGTGGCGATGATAACCTCCCTAGAGAGGAGAGACAGGCTTGGAGATGATAACCTCCCTAGAGAGGAGAGACAGGCTTGGAGATGATAACCTCCCTAGAGAGGAGAGACAGGCGTGGCGATGATAACCTCCCTAGAGAGGAGAGACAGGCGTGGCGATGATAACCTCCCTAGAGAGGAGAGACAGGCTTGGAGATGATAACCTCCCTAGAGAGGAGAGACAGGCGTGGCGATGATAACCTCCCTAGAGAGGAGAGACAGGCTTGGAGATGATAACCTCCCCAGAGAGGAGAGACAGGTTAAAAAGGTTGGAGATAGGCTTGGAGATGATAACCTCCCTAGAGAGGAGAGACAGGCTTGGAGATGATAACCTCCCTAGAGAGGAGAGACAGGCTTGGAGATGATAACCTCCCTAGAGAGGAGAGACAGGCGTGGCGATGATAACCTCCCTAGAGAGGAGAGACAGGCTTGGAGATGATAACCTCCCTAGAGAGGAGAGACAGGCTTGGAGATGATAACCTCCCTAGAGAGGAGAGACAGGCTTGGAGATGATAACCTCCCTAGAGAGGAGAGACAGGCGTGGCGATGATAACCTCCCTAGAGAGGAGAGACAGGTTAAAAAGGTTGGAGATAGGCTTGGAGATGATAACCTCCCTAGAGAGGAGAGACAGGCTTGGAGATGATAACCTCCCTAGAGAGGAGAGACAGGCTTGGAGATGATAACCTCCCTAGAGAGGAGAGACAGGCTTGGAGATGATAACCTCCCTAGAGAGGAGAGACAGACGTGGCGATGATAACCTCCCTAGAGAGGAGAGACAGGCTTGGAGATGATAACCTCCCTAGAGAGGAGAGACAGGCTTGGAGATGATAACCTCCCTAGAGAGGAGAGACAGGCTTGGAGATGATAACCTCCCTAGAGAGGAGAGACAGACGTGGAGATGATAACCTCCCTAGAGAGGAGAGACAGGCTTGGAGATGATAACCTCCCTAGAGAGGAGAGACAGGCTTGGAGATGATAACCTCCCTAGAGAGGAGAGACAGACGTGGAGATGATAACCTCCCTAGAGAGGAGAGACAGGCTTGGAGATGATAACCTCCCTAGAGAGGAGAGACAGGCTTGGAGATGATAACCTCCCTAGAGAGGAGAGACAGGCTTGGAGATGATAACCTCCCTAGAGAGGAGAGACAGGCTTGGAGATGATAACCTCCCTAGAGAGGAGAGACAGGCTTGGAGATGATAACCTCCCTAGAGAGGAGAGACAGGCTTGGAGATGATAACCTCCCTAGAGAGGAGAGACAGGCTTGGAGATGATAACCTCCCTAGAGAGGAGAGACAGGCTTGGAGATGATAACCTCCCTAGAGAGGAGAGACAGGCTTGGAGATGATAACCTCCCTAGAGAGGAGAGACAGGCTTGGAGATGATAACCTCCCTAGAGAGGAGAGACAGGCTTGGAGATGATAACCTCCCTAGAGAGGAGAGACAGGCTTGGAGATGATAACCTCCCTAGAGAGGAGAGACAGGCTTGGAGATGATAACCTCCCTAGAGAGGAGAGACAGGCTTGGAGATGATAACCTCCCTAGAGAGGAGAGACAGGCGTGGAGATGATAACCTCCCTAGAGAGGAGAGACAGGCTTGGAGATGATAACCTCCCTAGAGAGGAGAGACAGGCTTGGAGATGATAACCTCCCTAGAGAGGAGAGACAGGCTTGGAGATGATAACCTCCCTAGAGAGGAGAGACAGGCTTGGAGATGATAACCTCTCTAGAGAGGAGAGACAGACGTGGCGATGATAACCTCCCTAGAGAGGAGAGACAGGCTTGGAGATGATAACCTCCCTAGAGAGGAGAGACAGGCTTGGAGATGATAACCTCCCTAGAGAGGAGAGACAGGCTTGGAGATGATAACCTCCCTAGAGAGGAGAGACAGGCTTGGAGATGATAACCTCCCTAGAGAGGAGAGACAGGCTTGGAGATGATAACCTCTCTAGAGAGGAGAGACAGGCTTGGAGATGATAACCTCCCTAGAGAGGAGAGACAGGCTTGGAGATGATAACCTCCCTAGAGAGGAGAGACAGGCTTGGAGATGATAACCTCTCTAGAGAGGAGAGACAGGCTTGGAGATGATAACCTCTCTAGAGAGGAGAGACAGGCTTGGAGATGATAACCTCCCTAGAGAGGAGAGACAGGCTTGGAGATGATAACCTCCCTAGAGAGGAGAGACAGGCTTGGAGATGATAACCTCCCTAGAGAGGAGAGACAGGCTTGGAGATGATAACCTCCCTAGAGAGGAGAGACAGGCTTGGAGATGATAACCTCCCTAGAGAGGAGAGACAGGCTTGGAGATGATAACCTCCCTAGAGAGGAGAGACAGGCTTGGAGATGATAACCTCTCTAGAGAGGAGAGACAGGCTTGGAGATGATAACCTCTCTAGAGAGGAGAGACAGGCTTGGAGATGATAGGGGCAGCAACCTTAAAGAACAAAGGGTCTAAGCCATCTGAACCAGATGTTTTGGGGGGGGGTCAAGTTTAAGGAGCTCCTTTAGCACCTCGGACTCAGTGACTGCCTGCAGGGAGAAACTTTGTAGCGGGGCAGGGGGAAAAGAGGGAGGAGGATCAGGGCTAGACGCATTAGAAGGAGATGAGGAAATGTTGGACGGGCAAGGAGGCGTGGCTGATTCAAATAGGAATACTGACTTAATGAAGTGGTGATTTAAAGAGCTCAGCCATGTGCTCGTCGTCAGTAACAACCACATCATCAACATTAAGGGACATGTGCTTCTTGTCAGTAACAACCACATCATCAACTTTAAGGGACATGGGCAGCTGTGAGGAGGAGGGTTTATTCTCCAGGTCTTTAACTGTTTTCCAGAACTTCTTGAGATGAGACCCACAGAGAGAGAACTGCTACTTAATGTAACTAACTTTGGCCTTCCGGACAGCCTGAGTGAATTTATTTATCATTTGCCTAAACGAGAACCAGTCAGCCTGAGTATATACAGTGGGGCAAAAAAGTATTTAGTCAGCCACCATTTGTGCAAGTTCTCCCACTTAAAAAGATGAGAGAGGCCTGTAATTTTCATCATAGGTACACTTCAACTATGACAGACAAAATGAGAAAAAAAATCCAGAAAATCACATTGTAGGATTTTTAAAGAATGTATTTGCAAATTATGGTGGAAAATAAGTATTCTCATTTAATTGGGCCTATCAGACAGGTGAAAAAATAAAGGCAGACATTGAATATCCCTTTGAGCCTGGTGAAGTTGTGAATTATACTTTGGATGGTGTATCAATACACCCAGTCACTACAAAGATACAGACGACCTTCCTAACTCAGTTGCCGGAGAGGAAAGAAACCGCTTGTGGATTTCACCATGAGGCCGATTGTGACTTAAACAAAGTTGAATGGCTATGATAAGAGACAACTTAAGATGGATCAACAACACTGTAGTTACTCCACAATATTAACCTAAATGACAAAGTGAAAAGGACGCCTGTAAGAAAAACTAATATTCCAAAACATGCATCCTGTTTGCAATAAGGCACTAAAGTAACACCGCTGAAATACTATCACTGATTGCCTAGCAGAGAAGAAGAGCACATCTCCCTGTACAAATTACTGATTGCCTAGCAGAGAAGAAGAGCACATCTCCCTGTACACATTACTGATTGCCTAGCAGAGAAGAAGAGCACATCTCCCTGTACAAATTCCTGATTGCCTAGCAGAGAAGAGCACATCTCCCTGTACAAATTACTGATTGCCTAGCAGAGAAGAAGAGCACATCTCCCTGTACAAATTACTGATTGCCTAGCAGAGAAGAAGAGCACATCTCCCTGTACAAATTACTGATTGCCTAGCAGAGGAGAAGAGCACATCTCCCTGTACAAATTACTGATTGCCTAGCAGAGAAGAAGAGCACATCTCCCTGTACACATTACTGATTGCCTAGCAGAGGAGAAGAGCACATCTCCCTGTACAAATTACTGATTGCTTAGCAGAGAAGAAGAGCACATCTCTCTGTACAAATTACTGATTGCCTAGCAGAGAAGAAGAGCACATCTCCCTGTACAAATTACTGATTGCCTAGCAGAGGAGAAGAGCACATCTCCCTGTACAAATTACTGATTGCCTAGCAGAGGAGAAGAGCACATCTCCCTTTACAAATTACTGATTGCCTAGCAGAGGAGAAGAGCACATCTCCCTGTACAAATTACTGATTGCCTAGCAGAGAAGAAGAGCACATCTCCCTGTACAAATTACTGATTGCCTAGCAGAGAAGAAGAGCACATCTCCCTGTACACATTACTGATTGCCTAGCAGAGAAGAAGAGCATATCTCCCTGTACAAATTACTGATTGCCTAGCAGAGAAGAAGAGCACATCTCCCTGTACAAATTACTGATTGCCTAGCAGAGAAGAAGAGCACATCTCCCTGTACAAATTACTGATTGCCTAGCAGAGAAGAAGAGCACATCTCCCTGTACAAATTACTGATTGCCTAGCAGAGAAGAAGAGCACATCTCCCTGTACAAATTACTGATTGCCTAGCAGAGAAGAAGAGCACATCTCCCTGTACACATTACTGATTGCCTAGCAGAGAAGAAGAGCATATCTCCCTGTACAAATTACTGATTGCCTAGCAGAGAAGAAGAGCACATCTCCCTGTACAAATTACTGATTGCCTAGCAGAGAAGAAGAGCACATCTCCCTGTACAAATTACTGATTGCCTAGCAGAGAAGAAGAGCACATCTCCCTGTACAAATTACTGATTGCCTAGCAGAGGAGAAGAGCACATCTCCCTGTACAAATTACTGATTGCCTAGCAGAGAAGAAGAGCACATCTCCCTGTACAAATTCCTGATTGCCTAGCAGAGAAGAGCACATCTCCCTGTACAAATTACTGATTGCCTAGCAGAGAAGAAGAGCACATCTCCCTGTACAAATTACTGATTGCCTAGCAGAGAAGAAGAGCACATCTCCCTGTACAAATTACTGATTGCCTAGCAGAGAAGAAGAGCACATCTCCCTGTACACATTACTGATTGCCTAGCAGAGAAGAAGAGCACATCTCCCTGTACAAATTACTGATTGCCTAGCAGAGAAGAAGAGCACATCTCCCTGTACAAATTACTGATTGCCTAGCAGAGAAGAAGAGCACATCTCCCTGTACAAATTACTGATTGCCTAGCAGAGGAGAAGAGCACATCTCCCTGTACAAATGACTGATTGCCTAGCAGAGGAGAAGAGCACATCTCCCTGTACAAATTCCTGATTGCCTAGGAGAGGGAAACCACTCCCCATCCCATACAGCCACTGATTACCAAAACAACAACAATCACAAATTGCCATGCGCCTTAAAGGAAAAATCCACTGCCCATGTTATGTCAATGGGCCGAGCGGTGCATGCATTCTGGGCGATTCGGGACAAGGGGCACTCTCCTTCAAGTCAGTGAATGAGAGTCTATTGAGCGCTAGCTCAAAAACCCAACATTTACACTCATTTCGTTAACAAGAAGTACAACATTACACATCTTTTCCAGAGGAAAATCGGCAGGTTTCTCGACATATACACCGACTTTGAGAATGGATTGCGTGATGATTAGCTTAGCGACCGCATGACGCAGCATGACAACGTGAACGCGATTGGTCAACAGTCTACTGGGTGAGGTGATATTACGTTCGTCATTCATTGAATTCCTCTCTCCTGTTTATAATATCTCTGACAATGGCACCATGCAACGCACCCTGGACTAAAGAGGCAGACAAATACGAAAAAATGTGCTTTGACCCTCTGTTAAATTACACATTCCTCGGAGAATATCGCAAAAAAAAATGTGATCAATGGGAGAAGACATCCTGCCGAGTTATGACACTGGCCAGTGCTGAAATCGGAGGTGTATGAGATGACAAATGTTTTCACGATCTAAAAGTCGTATTCCTATGAGAGCGACTTTATCACAGTGCTACGTAATACCGACCGGATTTCTGCCTGCTTTGAACGCCAATCATTTAAATTCACATGAAAACATCAAATGACCCAGGGACTCGATAAAACATCACTCAGAGATGCACAAAAACAATATAACCTTCAAAAATGGGTGAACCTTTCATTTAGTCCTGGTTGATGTGTCAACAATCAACTAGCTGCAAGTTATGAACGAGCTGCAACAAACACTCAAACTGGACAGTTTTATCTCAATTTCTTCATTCAAAGACTCAATCATGGACACTTGTATCTACCTTCTTGCCCTTTGTGCTGTTATCTGGGCCCTATAATGTTTGTACCATGTTTTGTGTTGCTACCATGTTGTTGTCATGCTGTGATGCTACCATGTTGTTTTTTATTTAGTTTATTTCCCCTTTTATTTAACCAGGTCGGCCAGTTGAGAACAAGTTCTCATTTACAACTGTGACCTGGTCAAGATAAAGCAAAGCAGTTCGACAAAAACAACACAAAATTACACATAAACAAACGTACAGTCAATAACACAATATAAACAATCGAATATCATGTTGTGTTGCTACCATGCTGTGTTGTCCTATGTTGCTGCCTTGCTATGTTGTGTTGCTACCATGCTGTGTTGTCCTATGTTGCTGCCTTGCTATGTTGTGTTGCTACCATGCTGTGTTGTCCTATGTTGCTGCCTTGCTATGTTGTATTGCTACCATGCTGTGTTGTCCTATGTTGCTGCCTTGCTATGTTGTGTTGCTACCATGCTGTGTTGTCCTATGTTGCTGCCTTGCTATGTTGTGTTGCCCCTCTTGTCGATATGTGTGTTTTGTCCTATATTTATATGTTATTTATTTTTAATCCCAGCCCCCGTCCCCGCAGGAGGTATTTTGCATTTCGGTAGTCTGTCATTGTAAATACGAATTTGTTCTTAACTGACTTGCCTAGTTAAATAAAAGGTTGCATTCAGCAGTTCACACCAAGTAGGCTACTGGGAAGACGAACAGCATTTAAAGTAAATGGCCTTAGCGAACAAAAAGACAACACCTTAAAATAAAAGAATGGTGTGACGATAACTATACCTATCAATAGTCGCTATTTGTTGCAATATTTGATAGGTAGCTGTCAAGAGTATTACAGAACGGCAATGTTAGTTGAAGAATGATTTGTCTGAGTTACTATTTTATAAGGCAAAACGTTACATGCAACTGCACGTGGCTCGTTGGTCTAGGGGTATGATTCTCGCTTCGGGTGCGAGAGGTCCCGGGTTCAAATCCCGGACGAGCCCTTGTTTTTATATCTCGACTTTGGCTAAATTAAATGGAAACAAATCATGTATGCAAGCAGTAACACAAGATAAACGTTATTTAAAATACGATTTGTTATGATGGTATTTCGTTCTGGTTAGACGCCCAATCCGGCCTGATGTAGAATGAACGCTGTATATGCTGTCTTTTTGTGCAACTATAACGTGGCTCGTTGGTCTAGGGGTATGATTCTCGCTTTGGGTGCGAGAGGTCCCGGGTTCAAATCCCGGACGAGCCCGCTTTTTTTCAGTCCCGGACTCATACTTACTCCTAAAACTATGCAGATCATTAACATAGATGGAGAAATTAAGACGTCTTTGGATAAAGTAGATTTTTCTTTAGTTTTTATGTTTGAATGTCATATCTGTTACTGTTTGTAGGTGGCAGTATGTCCCAGTTATTGCAAGTCACCATCAACCTGTTTTTTTGTCTCATGTCATCCCGTCGAATTTCCAGAATTTCGGAAGGTAGTTTATTCCATCAGGCTGTGCAACACAGTAGATTCCATAGAATCACTTTATTAAATGCGTGCCATACCGTGCTGTGTGTTGTCTATGCCGGTTATCTTTCGGGGTCCTGTTGTTGACTTTAGATATATTGTAGAGCCCCACACATAATAATACTGCTTGCAAAATAACTTTCTGTCCACATGTCTTTCTGTCGTGCTGAAGGCAGGCAGAATGGTAAGGCAGGTGGGTACATAGTGACAGACAGGCTCGTGGTCAAGGCAGGCAGAATGGTCAGGCAGGTGGGTACATAGTGACAGACAGGCTCGTGGTCAAGGCAGGCAGAATGGTCAGGCAGTTGGGTACATAGTGACAGACAGGCTCGTGGTCAAGGCAGGCAGAATGGTCAGGCAGGCGGGTACAGAGTCCAGATACAGGAAAGGGTCGAAACCGGGAGGACTAAAAAAAGTAGTACGGTAAAAACACGCTGAACATACAAGACAACCTGGTACAGAGAGACAGGAAACACAGGGATAAATACACTGGCACAGAGAGACAGGAAACACAGGGATAAATACACCGGCACAGAGAGACAGGATAGACAGGGATAAATACACTGGTACAGAGAGACAGGAAACACAGGGATAAATACACTGGTACAGAGAGACAGGAAACACAGGGATAAATACACCGGTACAGAGAGACAGGAAACACAGGGATAAATACACTGGCACAGAGAGACAGGAAACACAAGGATAAATACACTGGCACAGAGAGACAGGAAACACAGGGATAAATACACTGGCACAGAGAGACAGGAAACACAGGGATAAAAACACTGGTACAAGAGACAGGAAACACAGGGATAAATACACTGGCACAGAGAGACAGGAAACACAGGGATAAATACACTGGCACAGAGAGACAGGAAACACAAGGATAAATACACTGGCACAGAAAGACAGGAAACACAGGGATAAATACACTGGCACAGAGAGACAGGAAACACAGGGATAAAAACACTGGTACAAGAGACAGGAAACACAGGGATAAATACACTGGTACAGAGAGACAGGAAACACAGGGATAAATACACTGGTACAGAGAGACAGGAAACACAGGGATAAATACACTGGTACAGAGAGACAGGAAACACAGGGATAAATACACTGGGGAAAATAAGTGACACCTGGAGGGGGAACAGGTGAAACAGATCAGGGCGTGACATCCTCTCTCCGTCCTCTTACTCACAGCCGAGTTGACATTGCCCAGCCGTACCAAATTTACATTTCTAAATGTGAACGTAACAAACAACCAATCTGTTCAGCTAGTTTCTGATTTTTTTAAAATATTTTTACCAGGTAGCCCAGTTGAGAACAAGTTCTCATTTACAACTGCGACCTGGATAAACCCGCAACCAAGATGGGGGAGTTCAGTGGGTGACATTTCCTTTACTGTCTGACTAACATATTCAAATCAAAACACATGTGCAAATATGCTGGACAAAAAAAGTGTCTCTAATTATGATTTAAAACAATGAAGGTTAATTCATGTTGTAGCTCTGGGATGGCATTTTATTTGTCTTTATTTAGTAAATACTTTCGTAACTCTTGAACGGCATTGTTGTTGTAAAGGTTTGTAAGTAAGTATTTCACTGTAAGGTCTACCTACACCTGTTGTATTCGGTGCATTGTTGTTGTAAAGGTTTGTAAGTAAGTATTTCACTGTAAGGTCTACCTACACCTGTTGTATTCGGTGCATGTGACAAATTAAATTAAATTTGAACTGTTATGTTAGCTTTCTGTTTGTATGTAGCTTGCACTTCAATGGCATGACAACTCTTCTCGTTCAATTTGTTAGGCAATCACATGTACCTACGGGGAAAGGATGGCCAGCCACACAGGAGGGTGATTTTTCACTAAGGAGGAGAAGGACGCCATACTGAATGAAATGCTTGCTGGCCACTTTTGAGTAAAGGGGATGATTGACAAAATTAACCTACATCCCCTGGCGTCAAGGATGTGGACAGCTGGGAAAGTGAAATAACCTTTTGTTTATCAATCACATTCTATTATATCTGACATTGACTGTCATATCAGAGAGCACACAATGTTTCAATGTGCCACGTTGTGCCTAAAGATGATCAGTAAGTGGCACAAGATTGGTCAACCCATTAGTTGTTTCACCTTGGCACATGATTGGTCAACCCATTAGTTGTTTCACCTTGGCACAAGATTGGTCAACCCATTAGTTGTTTCACCTTGGCACATGATTGGTCAACCCATTAGTTGTTTCACCTTGGCACAAGATTGGTCAACCCATTAGTTGTTTCACCGTGGCACATGATTGGTCAACCCATCAGTTCTTTCACCGTGGCACATGATTGGTCAACCCATTAGTTGTTTCACCATGGCACATGATTGGTCAACCCATCAGTTCTTTCACCGTGGCACATGATTTGTCAACCCATTAGTTGTTTCACCATGGCACATGATTGGTCAACCCATCAGTTGTTTCACCTTGGCACATGATCAGTAAGTGGCACAAGTCACATTTTACTCAGTTGTTTTGTAATGGCTGCTTTTATTTGACCACAACAGAGTTCAATATTATAGAATGTGTGTTTCGGTGTCAGTATCCTTACACATATGAGAATCTGCATACTGTATGAAGGACATTTCAGGTGAGACCCAGATGTAGACAACTTTGAAGTAACAACAGTTTATTAAATCGAACAGGGACAGGCAAAAGGCAGGTGAAGGGGCAGTAATCCAGAAAGGTGGGTACAGGACGGCAGGCAGAATGGTCAACACCGGGAAAACTAGCAAACAGGAACAATCGATAGACAGGAGCAGAGGGAAAACCGCTGGTAGGCTTGACGAAACAAAACTGGCAACAGACAAACAGAGAACACAGGTATAAATACACAGGGGGTAATGAGGGGGAGATGGGCGACACCTGGAGGGGGGTGGAGACAATCACAAAGATAGGTGAAACAGATCAAGGTGTGACAATAGGACACAGATACGGGTGAGAATAAAGTCAACTTCTCTGTAACACTTTAAATGTTTGGGGTGGACCTCATCGTACTCTTCACTAAATCCAGGATTGGCAACAGCTGGTGTCTGATCACTTTACCAAGTGGGTTGAGGCAATACCCATTAAGGTCAGTAAAAGGAAGACAACGTGCTTTACTCTCCATTCCCTTCTGTAACCCATTGAAAAGGGTGCTAGGAACCAAACAGATATTTGTTTTGTGTGATACCCATCAAGGATGAAACTGGGGAGTCCATCATCGCGTTGGAGGTGGCCATCTTCAAAACCCACGGTTCTCCTGAGGTCAGCTTGAGTGACCGAGGTCGTGAACTCTGGAGGTATGAATGTTATATATTTTTTATATATTTTTAATTTTTTTACAATTAGTTTTGGTTTTCCATGGTACATAATCAGACACATTTCAAAATCTTCCACTGTCAATAGATATCGCTTTCCTACCCCCTCCTCCAGGTTTGGATGAACGGACCAACTCGACTCTCAAGACCCTCAAGACTGCCATGGACAAGTCCCTTGACGTGTACCAGGAACGGTGGGAGGACAACCTGAAGGTCATTCTCTTTGAACACAACAGCAGCATCCAGGCCTCCACCGAGTACTCGCCCTGTTGCCTGCCGTGCGGACGGGAGCCACAGCTGTCGACTGCGGTAAACAATGCAACTGTATATACAATTATTGCATGTACTTTCGTTTTTAAAATGTACTTAGTGTTGTTTGTCTATTGCAATTTTTGATTTAACATAACTTTCAGATAACTGAAACCTGAGACCTGATGTGGCGGAGGTTGTCGAAACAGACCAAGTAAAAATTATTGTTCGCTGTTTATTTATTTTCATACAAGCCAGTGTATGAATCAAACGGATTTGCATATGAATGGAGTGGAAATTAGCTGACGTTGTGATCTATAAGGTCAGTAACATTAATGTGTCACGCACAATTACACATTTTTCTTTGCTATTTCCCAAAACGTAGTGACGTTTTTAAGACAATTATTTAATGTCGAAACGTTAAACAAGGTACCCAAAAGTAGTTTGGAAGTACTGTTTCCATCTTATTGGGCTCCTGAGTGGTGTAGTGGTCTAAGGCACAACATCTCAGTGATAGAGGTGTCACTACAGACCCTGGTTCGATTCCAGGCTGTATCACAACTGGCTGTGATTGATAGGATTTGTTCTTAACTGAATTTTTTGCTAGTTAAATACTAAATTAATAAGCTAAACAAAACGTGTTTAAAACGAAAAAATTGTCAAAGGAATCAGTATTTAATTACGGGGATGACGAGGACATTATTTAGGCGGTAATGAGCTTCAAAATTTGACACATTAGGTCATTACACTGTTGATATAGCAACGGAAGCTAATAGTTTATCGAATCCCATTTTGACGCAGGGGGGGTAGACACATTTTGGCTGGGGGACATTATTTGGCCGCGACAGGCCCAACGTGCTACACTGGACCGTGTACAAGGACTACTCTCAGAAAGTAGGTTGTGTGAGAACTGTCGTGTTTTTGCAACTGTCGTGTTTTTGCAACTGTCGTGTTTTTGCAACTGTCCGGTTTTTTGCAACTGTCGTGTTTTTGCAACTGTCGTGTTTTTGCAACTGTCGTGTTTGTGCGAACATTGCAGTAGTATTTACTGTAGTGTTTTTGCGGTTTTAAGTATACTGTAGTATTTACTATAGTATTCTACACAATTCTACAGTATATTAGGTACTACATATGATCGAGGGATACTAAGGTGTGAAATATAGTATTGTACAGCTTACTACAGAATTGGATAGTACATAATGTAGTAGTCTCTCGTAAACTGCAGTATTTTTTTACGTGGGATGTCTTGTTTTACATTCTGCTACCTCCTAATGAACTCCTAATCAATTGTGGGGATAGATCAGAGGGACACGGAGGTAAATAACAACAAGCAGCAGTAGTACTGTCAGGTCATACAGTCAGAGACGCATAGAGTGATGGGGGTGTGTACGTGTAGCCTGATGGGGGTTTTTATACATGTAGCCTGATGGGTTTTTTATGCATGTAGCCTGATGGGTTTTTTATACATGTAGCCTGATGGGGTTTTATACATGTAGCCTGATGGGTTTTTTATACGTGTAGCCTGATGGGTTTTTTATACATGTAGCCTGATGGGTTTTTTATACGTGTAGCCTGATGGGTTTTTTATACATGTAGCCTGATGGGTTTTTATACGTGTAGCCTGATGGGTTTTTATACATGTAGCCTGATGGGGTTTTATACATGTAGCCTGATGGGGTTTTATACATGTAGCCTGATGGGGTTTTATACATGTAGCCTGATGGGTTTTTTATACATGTAGCCTGATGGGTTTTTTATACATGTAGCCTGATGTTTTTTTTATACATGTAGCCTGATGGGTTTTTATACATGTAGCCTGATGGGTTTTTATACATGTAGCCTGATGGGGTTTTATACATGTAGCCTGATGTTTTTTTTTATACATGTAGCCTGATGGGTTTTCTATACATGTAGCCTGATGGGGTTTTATACATGTAGCCTGATGGGGTTTTATACATGTAGCCTGATGGGTTTTTTATACATGTAGCCTGATGGGTTTTTTATACATGTAGCCTGATGGGTTTTTTATACATGTAGCCTGATGGGCTTTTATACATGTAGCCTGATGTTTTTTTTATACATGTAGCCTGATGGGCTTTTATACATGTAGCCTGATGGGCTTTTATACATGTAGCCTGATGGGGTTTTATACGTGTAGCCTGATGGGGTTTTATACATGTAGCCTGATGGGAGTGTGGACCTGTGGCCTGATGGGGTTTTATACATGTAGCCTGATGGGGTTTTATACATGTAGCCTGATGGGGTTTTATACGTGTAGCCTGATGGGGTTTTATACATGTAGCCTGATGGGTTTTTTATACATGTAGCCTGATGGGGTTTTATACATGTAGCCTGATGGGTTTTTTATACATGTAGCCTGATGGGTTTTTTATACATGTAGCCTGATGGGGTTTTATACATGTAGCCTGATGGGAGTGTGGACCTGTGGCCTGATGGGGTTTTATACATGTAGCCTGATGGGGTTTTATACATGTAGCCTGATGTTTTTTTTATACATGTAGCCTGATGGGTTTTTTATACATGTAGCCTGATGGGTTTTTTATACATGTAGCCTGATGGGTTTTTTATACATGTAGCCTGATGGGAGTGTGGACCTGTGGCCTGATGGGGTTTTATACATGTAGCCTGATGGGGTTTTATACATGTAGCCTGATGTTTTTTTATACATGTAGCCTGATGGGTTTTTTATACATGTAGCCTGATGTTTTTTTTTATACATGTAGCCTGATGGGGTTTTATACATGTAGCCTGATGGGAGTGTGGACCTGTGGCCTGATGGGGTTTTATACATGTAGCCTGATGGGGTTTTATACATGTAGCCTGATGTTTTTTTTATACATGTAGCCTGATGGGTTTTTTATACATGTAGCCTGATGGGTTTTTTATACATGTAGCCTGATGGGTTTTTTATACATGTAGCCTGATGGGGTTTTATACATGTAGCCTGATGGGGTTTTATACATGTAGCCTGATGGGGTTTTATACATGTAGCCTGATGGGGTTTTATACGTGTAGCCTGATGGGGTTTTATACGTGTAGCCTGATGGGGTTTTATACGTGTAGCCTGATGGGGTTTTATACGTGTAGCCTGATGGGGTTTTATACGTGTAGCCTGATGGGCTTTTATACATGTAGCCTGATGGGAGTGTGGACCTGTGGCCTGATGGGGTTTTATACATGTAGCCTGATGGGGTTTTATACATGTAGCCTGATGGGGGTGTGTACATCTAGTCTGATGAGGGGGTGAGGGTGGGGAGGCTTCGTTTCTACCTTCAAGGTGTTTTCATTCTATGGGTTCATTTCTTTGATGACATGAAGATGCTCGGTTTTATATATTGTTTTGACCTTTTGTTTAACCAGGAAAATACCCTTTCAGGCTAGAAACCTAGTTTTGGAGGTGGACCTGACAACAGGTAAGCAGGAAGTCGTCAGTGTGTACACAACACAATACATTGAAAACAATAACAATAGAAGAAAATATTGTTAACTATCAGAGCTTTAAACTCAGACAGCGACACCTTTAACTTAAATCCATGGAACGATAAACAACGAGCTCGACTCCACCTTTATATAAACAGATTGTGTGATGAATCCTCCTATATAATCCACTTATCTGACTCAGAAGAGAAACAATGGTAGCAGTGTACCAGGCCAGTTTACCTTCACAAACCAGGAAATATCACTTGTGTTTTGTTGAACCAAAGCAAGAACAACAGGAGGTGGTTTTGATCGTAAGACATCTTTATTGATCGTTTCGGACAGACATGCTAGATCTCTATACAGTGTGAATGGAGAGCCATCTCTGAGTTACCGTAAGTAACCGGGTCCTGACCTATGGTCTGCTCTGAGTTACCGTAACTAACCGGGCTCTGACCTATGGTCTGCTCTGAGTTACCGTAACTAACCGGGCTCTGACCTATGGTCTGCTCCGAGTTACCGTAACTAACCGGGTCCTGACCTATGGTCTGCTCTGAGTTACCGTAACTAACCGGGCTCTGACCTATGGTCTGCTCTGAGTTACCGTAACTAACCGGGCTCTGACCTATGGTCTGCTCTGAGTTACCGTAACTAACCGGGCTCTGACCTATGGTCTGCTCTGAGTTACCGTAACTAACCGGGTCCTGACCTATGGTCTGCTCTGAGTTACCGTAACTAACCGGGCTCTGACCTATGGTCTGCTCTGCCTTATCGTAACTAACCGGGCTCTGACCTATGGTCTGCTCTGAGTTACCGTAACTAACCGGGCTCTGACCTATGGTCTGCTCTGAGTTACCGTAACTAACCGGATCCTGACCTATGGTCTGCTCTGAGTTACCGTAACTAACCGGATCCTGACCTATGGTCTGCTCTGAGTTACCGTAACTAACCGGGCTCTGACCTATGGTCTGCTCTGAGTTACCGTAACTAACCGGATCCTGACCTATGGTCTGCTCTGCCTTACCGTAACTAACCGGGTCCTGACCTATGGTCTGCTCTGAGTTACTGTAACTAACCGGGTCCTGACCTATGGTCTGCTCTGAGTTACCGTAACTAACCGGGCTCTGACCTATGGTCTGCTCTGCCTTATCGTAACTAACCGGGCTCTGACCTATGGTCTGCTCTGAGTTACCGTAACTAACCGGGCTCTGACCTATGGTCTGCTCTGAGTTACCGTAACTAACCGGGTCCTGACCTATGGTCTGCGTCAGAGTTGTACCATTGTCTTACGTCAGGTGGCGTCACTTCTACGCGAGGCTCGTCCCTCATCCGACGGTTGCAGGTGGAATCGGTGTGCTATCTGACGTAAGACAATGAACAGACGACAGGATATACAACACACACAATCAGGTCCAGGCTGGCCCCCAGCCTCAACAGCCTCCACAACCTTTAGCCTCAACAGCCTCCAACACAAACCAACTCACCCGACAGCCAGCACATGATATGGCCTGTATCCCAAATGTCACAAAAGTAGTGCACTGTATAGGGAATAGGGTTCTATAGGGCCCTGGTCTAAAGTAGTGCACTGTATAGGGAATAGGGTTCTATAGGGCCCTGGTCTAAAGTAGTGCACTATATAGGGAATAGGGTTCTATAGGGCCCTGGTCTAAAGTAGTGCACTCTATAGGGAATAGGGTGTTAGGGCTCTGGTCTAAAGTAGTGCACTATATAGGCAAAAGGGTAACATGTGGGACGTGCATATTCTCCCAAAGCTGCTGCACTGTGGTGTTGCAGTCCCATCAACAGTAAACCATTGTTCAATCAACAGTAAACCATTGTTCAATCAATCAACAGTAAACCATTGTTCAATCAATCAACAGTAAACCATTGTTCAATCAACAGTAAACCATTGTTCAATCAACAGTAAACCATTGTTCAATCAATCAACAGTAAACCATTGTTCAATCAACAGTAAACCATTGTTCAATCAATCAACAGTAAACCATTGTTCAATCAATCAACAGTAAACCATTGTTCAATCAACAGTAAACCATTGTTCAATCAATCAACAGTAAACCATTGTTCAATCAATCAACAGTAAACCATTGTTCAATCAACAGTAAACCATTGTTCAATCAATCAACAGTAAACCATTGTTCAATCAATCAACAGTAAACCATTGTTCAATCAATCAACAGTAAACCATTGTTCAATCAACAGTAAACCATTGTTCAATCAACAGTAAACCATTGTTCAATCAATCAACAGTAAACCATTGTTCAATCAACAGTAAACCATTGTTCAATCAATCAACAGTAAACCATTGTTCAATCAATCAACAGTAAACCATTGTTCAATCAACCAACAGTAAACCATTGTTCAATCAATCAACAGTAAACCATTGTTCAATCAATCAACAGTAAACCATTGTTCAATCAATCAACAGTAAACCATTGTTCAATCAATCAACAGTAAACCATTGTTCAATCAATCAACAGTAAACCATTGTTCAATCAATCAACAGTAAACCATTGTTCAATCAACAGTAAACCATTGTTCAATCAACAGTAAACCATTGTTCAATCAATCAACAGTAAACCATTGTTCAATCAATCAACAGTAAACCATTGTTCAATCAATCAACAGTAAACCATTGTTCAATCAATCAACAGTAAACCATTGTTCAATCAATCAACAGTAAACCATTGTTCAATCAATCAACAGTAAACCATTGTTCAATCAACAGTAAACCATTGTTCAATCAACAGTAAACCATTGTTCAATCAACAGTAAACCATTGTTCAATCAACAGTAAACCATTGTTCAATCAATCAACAGTAAACCATTGTTCAATCAATCAACTGTAAACCATTGTTCAATCAATCAACAGTAAACCATTGTTCAATCAACAGTAAAACATTGTTCCATCTCAGGATCTTGACACTGTCTCTAGTCCAAATATAATGGATAGGAGGGTGCTGTTCCCAGGTCAGGGAGGGGGAAAACACACTGTCTAGTCCTAATATAATGGATAGGAGGGTGCTGTACCCAGGTCAGGGAGGGGGCAAACACACTGTCTAGTCCTAATATAGTGGATAGGAGGGTGCTGTTCCCAGGTCAGAGGAGAAGAAAATAAATACGAACAAGTGTATATTGTAATTAATCAATGAATGAATCGGTCAATCAATGAATGAATAAATACACCCCCCCCCCCCCACCGAGATGCTCCCCTCACATATCAACACGGTCTCCAGTGAGGCAGTACATTGAGAGCAATACATTCCTAGGCACCAGGGCAATAATACATTGAGTGAAACAGTAGGATAAGTAAAGGTTGGACTACGGTGTCTAAATCCCCTCACTGTGTTTGTTTTGGTGCAGGGGTTATGTTTCAGCAGTGGGCATGAATAAGGAGGTGACGGTTCACATTCTTCTATCGGGGGGGTGGGGGGGTCTTTCTTTATTAGGTATCCTAATATATGTCTGAGTTCTCTTGTTCTCTTCACGGTATCACCATTGTAAACGTTAAGTTCTGTGACCCCCCCAGGCCTGAAGATTAGTTTTTATTTTATATGATTCTAGAATAGTCTTGACACCTATTTCATCCCTACTCGGGTAACAGTACAAAGGGTTGTGGAAAAATCAATAACTACCTTGAAGTTCTCACTTTGAGTTGTTTCTTCTTCTCTTCTCCCTGGGACTCTCTTCTGACATCAGGGATTCAACTGTGTTTTACTGTATATCTGTAAGCCCACTATGGAGAGCTGTTGCTCCAGCTATTGAAGGTACGTTCTGATGCTAGCTCACTTGGCTCCAACTTGGACTAGCATTTGGCTCATTTAGGTGGGTCAGGATTGAATGTTTCACCAGTATTCACAAGGGTAGTGCTTCTCAATTTTTGGGGGGAGACGGGTGAGGAACATATTCACAAATGTTTAACTCTACACTAACCGTCAAGACACAGTACACTCCAAACATTATGAAGATTATGGTCATTTGTACTCATGTTTACAGTGTTTTTGTAAGACTACAAGACTAGATTTTCCACTACCTGCCAAACACATACATGTTCTTTTAAGAAGTGCATTGTCTCACACGAAAAATACATTTCAAAATAAAAGTGAACATTTTCAAAATAAAAGTAGTGTTCTGATCACTGGTTAACCACAATACCAGTACACCCACGACGTCCTGGTTCTGAAAACAAGACCAGATTGTTTCGGTAGTAACCTTTTAAACACAGGTGGCATAGAAGTCCATTTTTTTTTTTTTATCATCGTTGGGAGTGGACACATCATACATCATATGACAGGATTTGAATGACAACGGAGCAGTCGTTGAGTCATTTGGAGGAACGTATATATTTACAATGAAAGTGTTTGACCATCATAATGAACCTGCAAGGTCTACATGTGCAAATTCGTATTTATCTTCTTTGTTTTTAAAAAATTTGACAGGGATGTGTGAGTGTTCCCGCCATTACCAGATACGAGGGTATCCTGGTCCCAGACAGGCCTCTGTGCTTTTGTCAACTTCCTTGCTGTCAATTGGCATGACTATGAGCGACGGGGAGATGGCATGATAGCACAAACACACTGGCTAGGACAAGGGTAGTCTTGGAACTATTTTATGATGCTTTAAATACAAAACAGAAACAATAGTCATAGACTATCCAAATAAATGGAAATAAATTGTCTAGATGCTCTACAGATGGTCATACAATCAACAGACTTGTTGATAAGCAACTGCTTGCTAAGGTTACGGTTAGGGTAGGGGTTAGGGTAGGGGTTAGGGTAGGGGTTAGGGTAGGGGTTAGGTTTACAATAGAGGGTAGGGGTTAGGGTAGGGGTTAGGTTTACAATAGAGGGTAGGGGTTAGGGTAGGGGTTAGGGTAGGGTTTATGTTTACAATAGATGTTAGGGTAGGGGTTAGGTTTAGAATAAGGGTTAGGGTAGGGGTTAGGTTTAGAATAAGGGTTAGGGTAGGGGTTAGGTTTAGAATAAGGGTTAGGGTAGGGGTTAGGGTAGGGGTTAGGTTTACAATAGAGGGTAGGGGTTAGGGTAGGGGGTAGGGTAGGGTTTATGTTTACTATAGATGTTAGTGTAGGGGTTAGGGTAGGGGTTAGGTTTAGAATAAGGGTTAGGTTTAGAATAAGGGTTAGGGTAGGGGTTAGGTTTACAATAGGGGTTAGGTTTACAATAAGGGTTAGGGTAGGGGTTAGGTTTAGAATAAGGGTCAGGGTAGGGGTTAGGTTTAGAATAAGGGTCAGGGTAGGGGTTAGGTTTACAATAGATGTTAGTGTAGGGGTTAGGTTTAGAATAAGGGTCAGGGTAGGGGTTAGGTTTACAATAGGGGTTAGGTTTACAATAAGGGTCAGGGTAGGGGTTAGGTTTAGAATAAGGGTCAGGGTAGGGGTTAGGTTTACAATAGATGTTAGTGTAGGGGGTAGGGGTCAGGTTTACAATAAGGGTTAGGGTAGGGGTTAGGTTTAGAATAAGGGTTACTTTTACAATAAGGGTCAGGGTAGGGGATAGGCTTAGAATAAGGGCTAGGGTAGGGGTTAGGTTTACAATAAGGGTTAGGGTAGGGGTTAGGTTTAGAATAAGGGTTAGTTTTACAATAAGGGTCAGGGTAGGGGATAGGCTTAGAATAAGGACTAGGGTAGGGGTTAGGTTTAGAATAAGGGTTAGGGTATGGGTTAGGTTTAGAATAAGGGTTAGGGTAGGGGTTAGGTTTAGAATAAGGGTTAGGGTAGGGGTTAGGTTTACAATAGGGGTTAGGTTTACAATAAGGGTTAGGTTTACAATAAGGGTCAGGGTAGGGGTTAGGTTTACAATAAGGGTTAAGGTTAGGGTTAGTAGATTGTTTCATTGTCAGTGTAGATGGACTATCCAAATTGAAGAATTACCTCGCCGTAAAAAGTAGTGCACTATATAGGGAGCACGGTGGTATTCGGGACACACACCTAATCACGATGACACAGTATTACTGTGCAGCAGCAACAGGGGCGGCATGGCAGTGAGTACCTGTGAAACAAACACTGCACACGAAAGAGAAACACAAACCAGCTAGTGATGTGGCACTAAGAACATGGGCCTCAGTGAGGATACCGCCTGGCAACTGCCCTCTACCGTAGTGATAACCAGCTAGAACATGGGCCTCAGTGAGGACACTGCTTGGCGGTTGCCCTCTACCGTAGTGATAACCAGCTAGGACATGGGCCTCAGTGAGGACACTGCCTGGCAGCTGCCCTCTACCGTAGTGATAACCAGCTAGGACATGGGCCTCAGTGAGGACACTGCTTGGCAGTTGCCCTCTACCGTAGTGATAACCAGCTAGAACATGGGCCTCAGTGAGGACACTGCTTGGCAGTTGCTTGGCAGTTGCCCTCTACCGTAGTGATAACCAGCTAGAACATGGGCCTCAGTGAGGACACCGCCTGGCAGCTGCCCTCTACATTAGTGATAACCAGCTAGGACATGGGCCTCAGTGAGGACACCGCCTGGCAGCTGCCCTCTACATTAGTGATAACCAGCTAGAACATGGGCCTCAGTGAGGACTCCGCCTGGCAGCTGCCCTCTACAGTAGTGATAACCAGCTAGAACATGGGCCTCAGTGAGGACACCGCCTGGCAGCTGCCCTCTACAGTAGTGATAACCAGCTAGAACATGGGCCTCAGTGAGGACACCGCCTGGCAGCTGCCCTCTACAGTAGTGATAACCAGCTAGAACATGGGCCTCAGTGAGGACACCGCCTGGCAGCTGCCCTCTACATTAGTGATAACCAGCTAGAACATGGGCCTCAGTGAGGACACCGCCTGGCAGCTGCCCTCTACAGTAGTGATAACCAGCTAGAACATGGGCCTCAGTGAGGACACCGCCTGGCAGCTGCCCTCTACAGTAGTGATAACCAGCTCGAACATGGGCCTCAGTGAGGACACTGCTTGGCAGTTGCCCTCTACAGTAGTGATAACCAGCTAGAACATGGGCCTCAGTGAGGACACCGCCTGGCAGCTGCCCTCTACATTAGTGATAACCAGCTAGAACATGGGCCTCAGTGAGGACACCGCCTGGCAGCTGCCCTCTACCGTAGTGATAACCAGCTAGAACATGGGCCTCAGTGAGGACACCGCCTGGCAGCTGCCCTCTACAGTAGTGATAACCAGCTAGGACATGGGCCTCAGTGAGGACACCGCCTGGCAGCTGCCCTCTACAGTAGTGATAACCAGCTAGGACATGGGCCTCAGTGAGGACACCGCCTGGCAGCTGCCCTCTACAGTAGTGATAACCAGCTAGGACATGGGCCTCAGTGAGGACACCGCCTGGCAGCTGCCCTCTACAGTAGTGATAACCAGCTAGGACATGGGCCTCAGTGAGGACACCGCCTGGCAGCTGCCCTCTACAGTAGTGATAACCAGCTAGGACATGGGCCTCAGTGAGGACACCGCCTGGCAGCTGCCCTCTACAGTAGTGATAACCAGCTAGAACATGGGCCTCAGTGAAGACACCGCCTGGCAGCTGCCCTCTACAGTAGTGATAACCAGCTAGGACATGGGCCTCAGTGAGGACACCGCCTGGCAGCTGCCCTCTGTGGATGGTTGCGATCTACAGTTGCCTAATATAGAAAGCGTACATTTACACACACTAACGAACACACTTTTGACAATCAACGATGGTCTAAACTCAAGTATACAAATGCAGTTTCACTCACAGCATTTTGTGAAAAACATAAAATAACAAAACATTTTCAAAGAGTGCATTAAGTCACATGATCAAAGATCATTTACATATTCAAACTCGTGTACATCAGTAGAGAGCACAATAGTACCTAAAAAACAAAATAAAAAGAACAACATGCGTTAGATATACAGCATCCAAATTTGAACCCTATTCCCTATATAGTGCACTACTTTTGACCAGAGCACTAGGGGTCACTACATAGGGAATAGTGTGCCCTCTGTCGAGCCATTGGACGACTTGTTCCATGCTGCTCGTTCCTTTCATCCCAATGACATAGGGCTATGGTCTAAAAGTAGTGCACTACATAGGGAATAGTGTGCCATAGGGTCCTGGTCTATAGTAGTGCACTACGTAGGGAATAGGGTGCCATTGGGCTATGGTCTAAAAGTAGTGCACTACATAGGGAATAGGGTGCCATAGGGTCCTGGTCTAAAGTAGTGTACTACATAGGGAATAGGGTGCCATAGGGTCCTGGTCTATAGTAGTGCACTATGTAGGGAATAGGGTGCCATAGGGTCCTGGTCTAAAGTAGTGTACTACATAGGGAATAGGGTGCCATAGGGTCCTGGTCTATAGTAGTGCACTATGTAGGGAATAGGGCGCCATAGGGTCCTGGTCTATAGTAGTGCACTACATAGGGAATAGGGTGCCATAGGGTCCTGGTCTATAGTAGTGCACTACGTAGGGAATAGGGTGCCATAGGGTTCTGGTCTAAAGTAGTGCACTACATAGGGAATAGGGTGCCATAGGGTCCTGGTCTAAAGTAGTGTACTACATAGGGAATAGGGTGCCATAGGGTCCTGGTCTATAGTAGTGCACTACATAGGGAATAGGGGGCCATAGGGTCCTGGTCTATAGTAGTGCACTATGTAGGGAATAGGGTGCCATAGGGTCCTGGTCTATAGTAGTGCACTACATAGGGAATAGGGTGCCATAGGGTCCTGGTCTAAAGTAGTGCACTACATAGGGAATAGGGTGCCATAGGGTCCTGGTCTATAGTAGTGCACTACATAGGGAATAGGGTGCCATAGGGTCCTGGTCTAAAGTAGTGTACTACATAGGGAATAGGGTGCCATAGGGTCCTGGTCTATAGTAGTGCACTATGTAGGGAATAGGGTGCCATAGGGTCCTGGTCTAAAGTAGTGTACTACATAGGGAATAGGGTGCCATAGGGTCCTGGTCTATAGTAGTGCACTATGTAGGGAATAGGGTGCCATAGGGTCCTGGTCTATAGTAGTGCACTACATAGGGAATAGGGTGCCATAGGGTCCTGGTCTATAGTAGTGCACTACGTAGGGAATAGGGTGCCATAGGGTTCTGGTCTAAAGTAGTGCACTACATAGGGAATAGGGTGCCATAGGGTCCTGGTCTAAAGTAGTGTACTACATAGGGAATAGGGTGCCATAGGGTCCTGGTCTATAGTAGTGCACTACATAGGGAATAGGGGGCCATAGGGTCCTGGTCTATAGTAGTGCACTATGTAGGGAATAGGGTGCCATAGGGTCCTGGTCTATAGTAGTGCACTACATAGGGAATAGGGTGCCATAGGGTCCTGGTCTAAAGTAGTGCACTACATAGGGAATAGGGTGCCATAGGGTCCTGGTCTATAGTAGTGCACTACATAGGGAATAGGGTGCCATAGGGTCCTGGTCTAAAGTAGTGCACTACATAGGGAATAGGGTGCCATTTGGGATGCACACAAAGGGGAGAACTTGGTCATCTGCAACTTTTCAAAGCTTTTCTTTTAATATACAAAAATATAAAAAGAAAAAAAATAATTACCTACCATTCTACTTAAAATAAAAATAGTATAGTTCACATGTTTTGAGAGGGCTTATTTTTTTGTTGTTGTTGATCATTTTGTAAATGTTTAAGACTTTTTGGCAATTCCTTTTAATAAAGTACACTATTTTACAACTGAAATGTAGGTAACGCTAGTTTCCAACTGATGACCAGTATTAAGATAAATTCCAATCTGAAAGCTCTACTGGAGGTGAACCAACACAACAAGCATGTGGTGGAGATGAAGATGCACCAATCAGGTGTTGGGATTAACAGGAGCACCCGCCTTCAGTGGTTGGAGGCTCCTGTGGTTTGTCCAGCTTGATGTCAATCACTGGGGAAAAAATGGTTAAGGAAGCTCTGGAAACACATTTGTAAACAAGTTAACCAGTAGAACAGACTATAGAGACACAGCTGACCCTTAAACCGACTAGCCAAAATCAGAAACTGACCCTAACCTTAACCTAACTTCATGGAATTAAATATTTGTTTATCTGAATCCCCATGAACTTTTGCAGAGGTCCACAAAAACACAAAACACACAAATGTAATGTACAATTATATACAAACAACAATAATAAAAAACAACGCAAGAATAACAACGTGTCTCTGTGTTACTGTGTCTCTGTGTTACTGTGTCTCTGTGTTACTGTGTCTCTGTGTTACTGTGTCTCTGTGTTACTGTGTCTCTGTGTTAGTGTGTCTCTGTGTTAGTGTGTCTCTGTGTTAGTGTGTCTCTGTGTTACTGTGTCTCTGTGTCTCTGTGTCTCTGTGTTAGTGTGTCTCTGTGTTACTGTGTCTCTGTGTTACTGTGTTACTGTGTCTCTGTGTTACTGTGTCTCTGTGTTACTGTGTCTCTGTGTTACTGTGTCTCTGTGTTACTGTGTCTCTGTGTTACTGTGTCTCTGTGTCTCTGTGTCTCTGTGTTACTGTGTCTCTGTGTTACTGTGTCTCTGTGTTACTGTGTCTCTGTGTTAGTGTGTCTCTGTGTTAGTGTGTCTCTGTGTTACTGTGTTACTGTGTCTCTGTGTCTCTGTGTTACTGTGTCTCTGTGTTACTGTGTCTCTGTGTTACTGTGTCTCTGTGTTAGTGTGTCTCTGTGTTAGTGTGTCTCTGTGTTACTGTGTTACTGTGTCTCTGTGTTACTGTGTCTCTGTGTTACTGTGTCTCTGTGTTACTGTGTCTCTGTGTCTCTGTTAGTGTGTCTCTGTGTTAGTGTGTCTCTGTGTTACTGTGTCTCTGTGTTACTGTGTCTCTGTGTTACTGTGTCTCTGTGTTACTGTGTCTCTGTGTTAGTGTGTCTCTGTGTTAGTGTGTCTCTGTGTTACTGTGTTACTGTGTCTCTGTGTCTCTGTGTTACTGTGTCTCTGTGTTACTGTGTCTCTGTGTTACTGTGTCTCTGTGTTAGTGTGTCTCTGTGTTAGTGTGTCTCTGTGTTACTGTGTTACTGTGTCTCTGTGTTACTGTGTCTCTGTGTTACTGTGTCTCTGTGTTACTGTGTCTCTGTGTCTCTGTGTTACTGTGTCTCTGTGTTACTGTGTCTCTGTGTTACTGTGTCTCTGTGTTACTGTGTCTCTGTGTTACTGTGTCTCTGTGTTACTGTGTCTCTGTGTCTCTGTGTTAGTGTGTCTCTGTGTTACTGTGTCTCTGTGTTACTGTGTGTCTGTGTTAGTGTGTTAGTGTGTCTCTGTGTTACTGTGTCTCTGTGTCTCTGTGTTACTGTGTCTCTGTGTTACTGTGTCTCTGTGTTAGTGTGTTACTGTGTCTCTGTGTTACTGTGTCTCTGTGTTACTGTGTTAGTGTGTCTCTGTGTTACTGTGTCTCTGTGTTAGTGTGTTACTGTGTCTCTGTGTCTCTGTGTTACTGTGTCTCTGTGTTAGTGTGTTACTGTGTCTCTGTGTCTCTGTGTTAGTGTGTGGCTGTGTGTTACTGTGTGTTACAGTGTGTTACAGTGTGTTACAGTGTGTTACAGTGTGGCTGTGTGTGTTACAGTGTGTTACAGTGTGTGGCTGTGTGTTACAGTGTGTTACAGTGTGTTACAGTGTGTTACAGTGTGGCTGTGTGTCTCTGTGTTACAGTGTGTTACAGTGTGTTACAGTGTGGCTGTGTGTGTTACAGTGTGTTACAGTGTGTTACAGTGTGGCTGTGTGTGTTAGTGTGGCTGTGTGTGTTACAGTGTGTTACAGTGTGGCTGTGTGTGTTACAGTGTGTTACAGTGTGTTACAGTGTGTTACAGTGTGGCTGTGTGTTACAGTGTGTTACAGTGTTGCTGTGTGTGTTACAGTGTGGCTGTGTGTGTTACAGTGTGTTACAGTGTGTTACAGTGTGGCTGTGTGTGTTACAGTGTGTTACAGTGTGGCTGTGTGTGTTACAGTGTGGCTGTGTGTGTTACAGTGTGGCTGTGTGTGTTACAGTGTGTTACAGTGTGTTACAGTGTGGCTGTGTGTGTTACAGTGTGTTACAGTGTGTTAGTGTGGCTGTGTGTGTTACAGTGTGTTACAGTGTGTTACAGTGTGGCTGTGTGTGTTACAGTGTGTTACAGTGTGTTACAGTGTGGCTGTGTGTGTTACAGTGTGTTACAGTGTGGCTGTGTGTGTTAGTGTGTTACAGTGTGGCTGTGTGTGTTACAGTGTGTTACAGTGTGGCTGTGTGTGTTACAGTGTGTTACAGTGTGGCTGTGTGTGTTAGTGTGTTACAGTGTGTTACAGTGTGGCTGTGTGTGTTACAGTGTGTTACAGTGTGGCTGTGTGTGTTACAGTGAGT
The DNA here is from genome assembly GCF_002021735.2 of Oncorhynchus kisutch. NCBI lineage: Eukaryota > Metazoa > Chordata > Actinopteri > Salmoniformes > Salmonidae > Oncorhynchus > Oncorhynchus kisutch. Next base: position 3,655,691 of record NC_034186.2, read on the forward strand.
GTGTTACAGTGTGTTACTGTGTGTGTGTGTGTGTTACTGTGTGTTAGTGTGTGTGTGTGTTACTGTGTGTGTGTGTTACTGTGTGTGTCACAGTGTGTGTGTGTGTTAGTGTGTCTGTGTTACTGTGTGTGTTACAGTGTGTGTGTGTTAGTGTGTGTGTGTTACAGTGTGTTACAGTGTGTGTGTGTTAATGTGTGTTTTACAGTGTGTGTGTGTTACAGTGTGTCTGTGTGTTACAGTGTGTTACAGTGTGTGTGTGTTACAGTGTGTCTGTGTTAATGTGTGTGTGTGTGTTACAGTGTGTTACAGTGTGTCTGTGTTAATGTGTGTGTTACAGTGTGTGTGTGTGTGTTACAGTATGTCCCCTATCATAATCCAAGTCTTCTGCTTGACCAGTAACTCTTCTCAATCCTACAGCTGGACACCAATCTAACATGATTACATTACATATTGTTACAGTGTGTTAGTGTGTGTCTGTGTGTTAGTGTGTGTCTGTGTGTTAGTGTGTCTGTGTGTCTGTGTGTCTGTGTGTCAGTGTGTTAGTGTGTCTGTGTGTTAGTGTGTCTGTGTTAGTGTCTAATCAAACATGATTACATTACATATTGTTACAGTGTGTTAGTGTGTCTGTGTGTCTGTGTGTTAGTGTGTCTGTGTGTCAGTGTGTTAGTGTGTCTGTGTGTTAGTGTGTCTGTGTGTCAGTGTGTTAGTGTGTCTGTGTGTGTTAGTGTGTCTAATCTAACATGATTCAGTGTTACGTCCCAAATGGAACCCTCTTTTCTTCAGTACACTACTTTCCACCAAAAGTAGTGCACTATATAGGGAATAGGGTGTTAGGGCCCTGGTCTAAAGTAGTGCACTATATAGGGAATAGGGAGTTAGGGCTCTGGTCTAAAGTGGTGCACTATATAGGGAATAGGGTGTTAGGGCTCTGGTCTAAAGTAGTGCACTATATAGGGAATAGGGTGTTAGGGCTCTGGTCTAAAGTAGTGCACTATATAGGGAATAGGGTGTTAGGACTCTGGTCTAAAGTGGTGCACTATATAGGGAATAGGGTGTTAGGGCCCTGGTCTAAAGTAGTGCACTATTTAGGGAATAGGGAGTTAGGGCTCTGGTCTAAAGTGGTGCACTATATAGGGTGTTAGGGCTCTGGTCTAAAGTAGTGCACTATATAGGGAATAGGGTGTTAGGGCTCTGGTCTAAAGTGGTGCACTATATAGGGAATAGGGTGTTAGGGCCCTGGTCTAAAGTAGTGCACTATATAGGGAATAGGGAGTTAGGGCTCTGGTCTAAAGTGGTGCACTATATAGGGAATAGGGTGTTAGGGCTCTGGTCTAAAGTAGTGCACTATATAGGGAATAGGGTGTTAGGGCTCTGGTCTAAAGTAGTGCACTATATAGGGAATAGGGTGTTAGGACTCTGGCCTAGAAGTAGTGGACTATATTAGGGAATTGGGTGCCATTTGGGACTTAACAAACGTGTGTCCGAAACACATGTAGCTTGTTCTAACGTGTCTCTGCATTATGACCTCTATGGCACTAGGTGGTGCTGTTGGTCAAACATCTACTACTACGGCCGTACCATCTCAAGGCAGCAGCGCATAAGGGCGTGAACAGGGCCATCCATGTATGAACCCTCCAACATACTGTCCTCCTGTGGAACACAGAGCTCCTACTACTTTTAATAAGGTTTAGGACTCTATTCAATCTGGATCGCTGAAGCCTTACAGGAAACAGAAATGCAAAGGTCATTTCCTTACGGAGCCTGCAGCGGTTACTGTGAACACTTCCTCCGCTGAACACGAGAACGTTGCCCTTTTTTAAAAACATTTCAAATCACGCTGTAACTCTTGATAGAGCCCTTTTAAAAAAATCTATATTTTGATAGATAGATGCGGTAAAGATTTGCCTGCTTCCATCTTGTTTACAGTGACAGCCATTAGTGGAACGGAGTAAATCACACAGCTTAAAGAATTTTTACAGATAGGATCTCTTTCCCCTGGTATATATTAGCTACATTCAATACACACAGTAAGCAAACAGCACACCGCATTCGTCAAGAAAAGACTAAAGAAGATAGAGAAGAAACTGGACTTCTAAAGCCCATTGGTTGTATTTCATCTCTCCATTAAATGAGCTCACAGCCACCCCCCCCCCCCCCCCCCCCATGTCTGATATACGACATCATTCTCCTGTCTTTCCGACCTGCCTCCCCAATGGCCTCCTATTCTCTATAGTGGATAGCGCGCTACCTTGTGATAAGTGGTCCGGTAAAGACAATAGGATTCTATTTGGGATCGAGCCTCGTCCCCAAGGCAGGTTATATACACACCCAAATGACACGCTCCTTGGAGGCCGTGGCAGGGCGGTTTCCATGGCACCAGTGGTGTCTGTGTTCAGCTGTTGTGCCTGTGTGTTCACGTGTTGTGTGTGCATGTGCGTGTCGTTTGTGTGTCTGTGTTCACGTGTTGTGTGCGTGTCGTTTGTGTGTGTTCACGTGTTGTGTGTGCATGTGCGTGTCGTTTGTGTGTGTGTGTGTGTTCATATGTTGTGTGTCTGGTGTGTCATTGAGTCCTGTTAAATGTCACCTGAAGGACGTCCTGCTAACATGACATATGCCTGGACATTGCCAGAGGATCGGCCAATCAGAATCCCCCATCCCAATGACACATACTACCATTGCAAAGGAGCCCTGTGGCCCCTGGTGACTGCACCAGCAGTCTGGTTTAGGGAAGACTGAGTCCTGCAGGAAGTCTGTTCCAGAGAAGACCTATCACCTTCAGATGAGGAGGGATGACTAGCCACACAGGAAGTCATGTTAACCATTCTGTTGTGGGCATTCAGATGAGGAGGTATAGAACCAGGAAGTCATGTTAACCATTCTGTTGTGGGCATTCAGATGAGGAGGTATAGAACCAGGAAGTCATGTGAACCATTCTGTTGTGGGCATTCAGATGAGGAGGTAGAGAACCAGGAAGTCATGTTAACCATTCTGTTGTGGGCATTCAGATGAGGAGGTAGAGAACCAGGAAGTCATGTTAACCATTCTGTTGTGGGCATTCAGATGAGGAGGTAGAGAACCAGGAAGTCATGTTAACCATTCTGTTGTGGGCATTCAGATGAGGAGGTAGAGAACCAGGAAGTCATGTTAACCATTCTGTTGTGGGCATTCAGATGAGGAGGTAGAGAACCAGGAAGTCATGTTAACCATTTTGTTGTGGGTAATTAGCTACCTAGCTAACGTTAACAACACAAAAATTGAAATATTTAAAGGCCAAAAATATATATTTTTTAAATTCAAATTATTCCAATTTTTTTCAGGGGGTGCTGCAGCACCCTCAGCACCCCTACTTCCTGTAGTGAGAAAGTATGACTCTGGAGGGGATAACTTGGTCCCCAGTCTCTATTGATACCCCCTCCATAATCAGGACCATCCAGCCGGTGTCAGGACCAGATCTAACTGCCTATCGAATCTGAATGACTGTGACGACAATCTGTGTTTCGAAAATTGATTCGCTGCTTTTTGTTCCCATAACTCCGCCCCATAGTTACTGTTGCTAGGAGGTTGAGGGATCGGACAAGGTGCTACAAGCTAGCTAGCAGTTAATATGATGTTATCACACTTAGCCATGTTAGATAGCTAGCTAGATGGCTATGGTGAGTAGCAACAGTGTCACAGACAGAAGGGGTAACCCAGACATGTCACAGGGGTTATAAAGCTGAAGCATCCGTTTAGAACCTTTTCTCACCACCAAATATGGCAGTGAGAGGAAGTCCAGTCTCGGGGAGAGGATGGAGCTAGCAAGCTGAAACTAGGCTGACATTCTTCTCATTTTCTCATTGATGAAACATCTGATCTCAATACATTTTTTCTGTTCCCAAAACCCAAAAATTGTTACGAACACAGTGCACTAAGTTTTATAGACTTGACGCTTTTAAAAAAATAGCATTTTCTTAAAAGTAAAGAAATAAAATAATAATTGTGTTGTTTGGAAGGAATGCAAGGTCGAATTGAGTTTGTGCACACGGCTCAGAGACGACCTTCCTTAACGGAAATATGCAAATACATGCTACAACAAGTCAGTAGGATCTTGCTAGCTCGTGCTTGGCTTTGCCCACCTCCTTGCTTGCTTTTTACTGTATAAATGAGCTTGATTTGGTTTGTATTTATTATACTTTTTCATTTTGAATAAAGAAGACCAGCTAGCTAGCCGTGGCAAGCCTAGATAGCTACATTAACAGGAAAAGGAAGACGTCAACAAACACTCCTAGGTAAGTGGGGTTTTTTTTGTCTTGAAATTTTACATTTGGAAAGGTGCATTGAAACAATTAGCCGGCTAACTAGATAGCATGGAGATATATTTTCAATCACAGCCAATAGTTATCCCATTGGTATATTACCCCCTAGTAAGTTATGACTCTGAAGTTACTAGAGGAGATCACAGCCAGCTAGTAAGTCAAGTTACTAGAGATCACAGCCAGCTAGTAAGTCAAGTTACTAGAGATCACAGCCAGCTAGTAAGTCAAGTTACTAGCGATCACAGCCAGCTAGTAAGTCAAGTTACTAGAGATCACAGCCAGCTAGTAAGTCAAGTTACTAGAGATCACAGCCAGCTAGTAAGTCAAGTTACTAGAGATCACAGCCAGCTAGTAAGTCAAGTTACTAGAGATCACAGCCAGCTAGTAAGTCAAGTTACTAGCGATCACAGCCAGCTAGTAAGTCAAGTTACTAGAGATCACAGCCAGCTAGTAAGTCAAGTTACTAGAGATCACAGCCAGCTAGTAAGTCAAGTTACTAGAGATCACAGCCAGCTAGTAAGTTGTGACGAGATCACAGCCAGCTAGTAAGTTGTGACGAGATCACTATGGTATGTGGGTAATCAAGGCGTCATCTGATAGCTTGTCTTACATTTATAATAGAACATTTAGCTTTACATTTGTTTTCATTTATAATAATAATAATAATAATAATAACACACATTGTGTGTGTGTGTGTGTGTGTGTGTGTCTGTTTAGGAGTTTCAGATGTGGATGGAGAAGAGTGGCGGCGGACAAAACAGTGTGTTCACTGAGCACATCATCATGAAGTTAATCTATTACCACTGATTACACTGTAGTTATCCCATTGGTATTACCCCTGATACACTGTAGTTATCCCATTGGTATTACCCCTGATACACTGTAGTTATCCCATTGGTATACACTGTAGTTATCCCATTGGTATTACCACTGATACACTGTAGTTATCCCATTGGTATTACCCCTGATACACTGTAGTTATCCCATTGGTATTACCCCTGATACACTGTAGTTATCCCATTGGTATTACCACTGATACACTGTAGTTATCCCATTGGTATTACCCCTGATACACTGTAGTTATCCCATTGGTATTACCCCTGATACACTGTAGTTATCCCATTGGTATTACCCCTGATACACTGTAGTTATCCCATTGGTATACACTGTAGTTATCCCATTGGTATACACTGTAGTTATCCCATTGGTATTACCACTGATACACTGTAGTTATCCCATTGGTATTACCCCTGATACACTGTAGTTATCCCATTGGTATTACCCCTGATACACTGTAGTTATCCCATTGGTATTACCCCTGATACACTGTAGTTATCCCATTGGTATTACCCCTGATACACTGTAGTTATCCATTGGTATTACCCCTGATACACTGTAGTTATCCCATTGGTATTACCCCTGATACACTGTAGTTATCCCATTGGTATTACCCTGATACACTGTAGTTATCCCATTGGTATACACTGTAGTTATCCCATTGGTATACACTGTAGTTATCCCATTGGTATACACTGTAGTTATCCCATTGGTATTACCCCTGATACACTGTAGTTATCCCATTGGTATTACCCCTGATACACTGTAGTTATCCCATTGGTATTACCCCTGATACACTGTAGTTATCCCATTGGTATTACCCCTGATACACTGTAGTTATCCCATTGGTATTACCCCTGATACACTGTAGTTATCCCATTGGTATTACCCCTGATACACTGTAGTTATCCCATTGGTATTACCCCTGATACACTGTAGTTATCCCATTGGTATTACCCCTGATACACTGTAGTTATCCCATTGGTATACACTGTAGTTATCCCATTGGTATTACCCCTGATACACTGTAGTTATCCCATTGGTATACACTGTAGTTATCCCATTGGTATTACCCCTGATACACTGTAGTTATCCCATTGGTATTACCACTGATACACTGTAGTTATCCCATTGGTATTACCCCTGATACACTGTAGTTAACCCATTGGTATTACCACTGATACACTGTAGTTATCCCATTGGTATTACCCCTGATACACTGTAGTTATCCCATTGGTATTACCCCTGATACACTGTAGTTATCCCATTGGTATTACCCCTGATACACTGTAGTTATCCCATTGGTATTACCCCTGATACACTGTAGTTATCCCATTGGTATACACTGTAGTTATCCCATTGGTATTACCCCTGATACACTGTAGTTATCCCATTGGTATTACCACTGATACACTGTAGTTATCCCATTGGTATTACCCCTGATACACTGTAGTTATCCCATTGGTATTACCCCTGATACACTGTAGTGATCCCATTGGTATTACCCCTGATACACTGTAGTTATCCCATTGGTATTACCCCTGATACACTGTAGTTATCCCATTGGTATTACCCCTGATACACTGTAGTTATCCCATTGGTATACACTGTAGTTATCCCATTGGTATTACCCCTGATACACTGTAGTTATCCCATTGGTATACACTGTAGTTATCCCATTGGTATTACCCCTGATACACTGTAGTTATCCCATTGGTATTACCCCTGATACACTGTAGTTATCCCATTGGTATTACCCCTGATACACTGTAGTTATCCCATTGGTATACACTGTAGTTATCCCATTGGTATACACTGTAGTTATCCCATTGGTATTACCCCTGATACACTGTAGTTATCCCATTGGTATACACTGTAGTTATCCCATTGGTATTACCACTGATTACACTGTAGTTATCCCATTGGTATTACCACTGATTACACTGTAGTTATCCCATTGGTATTACCACTGATTACACTGTAGTTATCCCATTGGTATTACCACTGATTACACTGTAGTTATCCCATTGGTATTACCCCTGATACACTGTAGTTATCCCATTGGTATTACCCCTGATACACTGTAGTTATCCCATTGGTATTACCCCTGATACACTGTAGTTATCCCATTGGTATTACCACTGATACACTGTAGTTATCCCATTGGTATACACTGTAGTTATCCCATTGGTATACACTGTAGTTATCCCATTGGTATACACTGTAGTTATCCCATTGGTATACACTGTAGTTATCCCATTGGTATACACTGTAGTTATCCCATTGGTATACACTGTAGTTATCCCATTGGTATTACCCCTGATACACTGTAGTTATCCCATTGGTATTACCACTGATACACTGTAGTTATCCCATTGGTATTACCCCTGATACACTGTAGTTATCCCATTGGTATACACTGTAGTTATCCCATTGGTATTACCACTGATACACTGTAGTTATCCCATTGGTATTACTGCTTGGATAGACAGGAGGGGTTGAAAGCATACAGGTCGATACTGTACTGTATCTAACTCTATGGTTCCAAGTCATTACTTGTCACTGGATTGTGCAACACAGAGACACATCACACACTGTGAACAGACCGTGTGGACCACCTTTCCTCCTCATAGGCAGTACTCAAATCAATTGGACTTATAAGTCATGTTGCCGAGTTGCGTCCCGATTCATTTCCTTCTCCCAAAAGTGTGCACTTATATACTTTCTTGCATGGATTTAGCACATGGGAAACTCCCTCCTTCCAATCAGGCAGGTGAGGATGCACCAATCAGACAGGTGAGGATGCACCAATCAGACAGGTGAGGATGCACCAATCAGACAGGTGAGGCTGCACCAATCAGACAGGTGAGGATGCACCAATCAGACAGGTGAGGCTGCACCAATCATGCAGGTGAGGCTGCACCAATCAGACAGGTGAGGATGCACCAATCAGACAGGTGAGGCTGCACCAATCAGACAGGTGAGGATGCACCAATCAGACATGCATGGATTTAGCAAATGGAAACTCCCTCCTTCCAATTCTTACACCAATTCTATGCTTTTCAATTCATGACAAGGAGTTCGCAAGTGCACACATAGGGAGAAGGGTGTAGAATTGGGATATAACCCGAGTGTGCTCTCTCTCTCTCTCTCTCATCACCTATATGCCCAGTCCTGTACTGAAGGATACAATGACATCTTAAGGGTTGTTTTAAGGAATGAATTCAAATGTCTGTTTATATTGTAGTCCCATCCTCTCCCACTGTTTATACTGTAGTTCTATCCTCTCCCACTGTTTATATTGTAGTCCCATCCTCTCCCACTGTTTATACTGTAGTTCTATCCTCTCCCACTGTTTATACTGTAGTTCTATCCTCTCCCACTGTTTATACTGTAGTTCTATCCTCTCCCACTGTTTATACTGTAGTTCTATCCTCTCCCACTGTTTATACTGTAGTTCTATCCTCTCCCACTGTTTATATTGTAGTTCTATCCTCTCCCACTGTTTATACTGTAGTTCTATCCTCTCCCACTGTTTATACTGTAGTTCTATCCTCTCCCACTGTTTATACTGTAGTTCTATCCTCTCCCACTGTTTATACTGTAGTTCTATCCTCTCCCACTGTTTATACTGTAGTTCTATCCTCTCCCACTGTTTATACTGTAGTTCTATCCTCTCCCACTGTTTATACTGTAGTTCTATCCTCTCCCACTGTTTATACTGTAGTTCTATCCTCTCCCACTGTTTATATTGTAGTTCTATCCTCTCCCACTGTTTATATTGTAGTCCCATCCTCTCCCACTGTTTATACTGTAGTTCTATCCTCTCCCACTGTTTATACTGTAGTTCTATCCTCTCCCACTGTTTATACTGTAGTCCCATCCTCTCCCACTGTTTATACTGTAGTTCTATCCTCTCCCACTGTTTATACTGTAGTTCTATCCTCTCCCACTGTTTATACTGTAGTTCTATCCTCTCCCACTGTTTATACTGTAGTTCTATCCTCTCCCACTGTTTATACTGTAGTTCTATCCTCTCCCACTGTTTATACTGTAGTTCTATCCTCTCCCACTGTTTATATTGTAGTTCTATCCTCTCCCACTGTTTATACTGTAGTTCTATCCTCTCCCACTGTTTATACTGTAGTTCTATCCTCTCCCACTGTTTATACTGTAGTTCTATCCTCTCCCACTGTTTATACTGTAGTTCTATCCTCTCCCACTGTTTATACTGTAGTTCTATCCTCTCCCACTGTTTATACTGTAGTTCTATCCTCTCCCACTGTTTATACTGTAGTCCCATCCTCTCCCACTGTTTATACTGTAGTTCTATCCTCTCCCACTGTTTATACTGTAGTTCTATCCTCTCCCACTGTTTATATTGTAGTTCTATCCTCTCCACTGTTTTATACTGTAGTCCCATCCTCTCCCACTGTTTATACTGTAGTTCTATCCTCTCCCACTGTTTATACTGTAGTTCTATCCTCTCCCACTGTTTATACTGTAGTTCTATCCTCTCCCACTGTTTATATTGTAGTTCTATCCTCTCCCACTGTTTATACTGTAGTTCTATCCTCTCCCACTGTTATATTGTAGTTCTATCCTCTCCCACTGTTTATACTGTAGTTCTATCCTCTCCCACTGTTTATACTGTAGTTCTATCCTCTCCCACTGTTTATACTGTAGTTCTATCCTCTCCCACTGTTTATACTGTAGTTCTATCCTCTCCCACTGTTATACTGTAGTTCTATCCTCTCCCACTGTTTATATTGTAGTTCTATCCTCTCCCACTGTTTATACTGTAGTTCTATCCTCTCCCACTGTTATACTGTAGTTCTATCCTCTCCCACTGTTTATACTGTAGTTCTATCCTCTCCCACTGTTTATACTGTAGTTCTATCCTCTCCCACTGTTTATACTGTAGTTCTATCCTCTCCCACTGTTTATACTGTAGTTCTATCCTCTCCCACTGTTTATACTGTAGTTCTATCCTCTCCCACTGTTTATATTGTAGTTCTATCCTCTCCCACTGTTATATTGTAGTCCCATCCTCTCCCACTGTTTATACTGTAGTTCTATCCTCTCCCACTGTTTATACTGTAGTTCTATCCTCTCCCACTGTTTATACTGTAGTTCTATCCTCTCCCACTGTTTATACTGTAGTTCTATCCTCTCCCACTGTTTATATTGTAGTCCCATCCTCTCCCACTGTTTATACTGTAGTTCTATCCTCTCCCACTGTTTATACTGTAGTTCTATCCTCTCCCACTGTTTATACTGTAGTTCTATCCTCTCCCACTGTTTATACTGTAGTTCTATCCTCTCCCACTGTTTATATTGTAGTCCCATCCTCTCCCACTGTTTATACTGTAGTTCTATCCTCTCCCACTGTTTATATTGTAGTTCTATCCTCTCCCACTGTTTATACTGTAGTTCTATCCTCTCCCACTGTTTATACTGTAGTTCTATCCTCTCCCACTGTTTATATTGTAGTTCTATCCTCTCCCACTGTTTATACTGTAGTTCTATCCTCTCCCACTGTTTATACTGTAGTTCTATCCTCTCCCACTGTTTATATTGTAGTCCCATCCTCTCCCACTGTTTATATTGTAGTCCCATCCTCTCCCACTGTTTATATTGTAGTCCCATCCTCTCCCACTGTTTATATTGTAGTCCCATCCTCTCCCACTGTTTATATTGTGATGGAGGGCGTTTAAGTCCTGATTAGATGGGGTTTAAGTCCTGATGATGGAGGGGTAGAGGGGGTTTAAAGTCCTGATGATGGAGGGGTAGAGGGGGTTTAAAGTCCTGATGATGGAGGGGTAGAGGGGGTTTAAAGTCCTGATGATGGAGGGGTAGAGGGGGTTTAAAGTCCTGATGATGGAGGGGTAGAGGGGGTTTAAGTCCTGATGATGGAGGGGTAGAGGGGGTTTAAGTCCTGATGATGGAGGGGTAGAGGGGGTTTAAAGTCCTGATTAGAGGGGGTTAAAGTCCTGATGATGGAGGGGTAGAGGGGGTTTAAAGTCCTGATTAGAGGGGGTTAAAGTCCTGATGATGGAGGGGTAGGGGGGTTTAAAGTCCTGATTATAGATGGGGTATGAAGTCATGATTATAGACGGGGTATCAAGTCATGATTATAGAGGGGTAGAGGGGGTATGAAGCCATGATTATAGAGGGGTAGAGGGGTTATGAAGCCATGATTATAGACTGGGTATGAAGTCATGATTATAGAGGGGTAGAGGGGGTATGAAGTCATGATTATAGATGGGGTATGAAGTCATGATTATAGAGGGGTAGAGGGGTATGAAGTCATGATTATAGAGGGGTAGAGGGGTATGAAGTCATGATTATAGAGGGGTAGAGGGGGTATGAAGTCATGATTATAGAGGGGTAGAGGGGGTATGGAGCCATGATTGTAGAGGGGGTATGAAGTCATGATTATAGAGGGGTAGAAGAGTATGAAGTCATGATTATAGAGGGGTAGAGGGGTATGAAGTCATGATTATAGAGGGGGTATGAAGTCATGATTATAGAGGGGTAGAGACTAGAAAGTTATGCTTTCCATTATGTATTGTGCTATCAGGGCAGGAGGATATTAAAAGGTGACTGAGGGCTTTGAGGTGCTCTGCTTTGGACTCATCAGTAGACTCCAGATTAGCCTCTGCATGTGTTTACCAATGAGACCGGCTGCAGTAGATTATACCGGCAATGTCATAGAAGTATTTACACGCAGAAAAGGGGGTGAGGTGTTTTGATGTTGACGTTCCACTGACTGTCTGGAGTCACACATGCTTTCTCAGCCAACAGCCCAGTCTGTTATAAAAAAAAACATGGGTTAAATGGAGGACATGGAATATAAATCTAAATAAATATAAAAATGTTTTAAATTCATAGATCACCAATTCAACATGGTCTAACATGGTCCAAGCACACCAAGACAGTCGTGAAGAGGGCACGACAAAACCTATTCCCCCGCAGGAGACTGAAAAGATTCGTCATGGGGTCCTCACATCCTCAAAAAAGTTCTACAGCTGCACCATCGAGAGCATCCTGACCGGTTGCATCACTGCCTGGTATGGCAACTGCTCGGCCTCCGACCGCAAGGCACTAAAGAAGGGTAGTGCGTACGGCCCAGTATATCAATGGGGCCAAGCTTCCCGCCATCCAGGACCTCTATACCAGGTGGTGTCAGAGGAAGGACCTAAAAATTGTCAAAGACTCCAGCCACCCAAGTCAAAGACTGTTCTCTCTGCTACCGCACGGCAAGCGGTACCGGAGCACCACATTGTACCGTAATACCCTGTATATAGCCTCCACTTTGACTCTGTACCGTAATACCCTGTATATAGCCTCCACATTTACTCTGTACCGTAATACCCTGTATATAGCCTCCACATTGACTCTGTACCGGTACCCCCCTGTATATAGCCTCAACATTTACTCTGTACCGTAATACCCTGTATATAGCCTCAACATTTACTCTGTACCGTAATACCCTGTATATAGCCTCCACATTGTACCTTAATACCCTGTATATAGCCTCCACATTGACTCTGTACCGTAATACCCTGTATATAGCCTCCACATTGACTCTGTACCGTAATACCTTGTATATAGCCTCCACATTGACTCTGTACCTTAATACCCTGTATATAGCCTCCACATTGACTCTGTTCCGTAATACCCTGTATATAGCCTCCACATTGACTCTGTACCGTAATACCCTGTATATAGCCTCCACATTGATTCTGTACCGTAATACCCTGTATATAGCCTCTACATGGACTCTGTACCGTAATACCCTGTATATAGCCTCCACATTGACTCTGTACCGGTACCCGCCTGTATATAGCCTCAACATTTACTCTGTACCGTAATACCATGTATATAGCCTCCACGTTGTACCGTAATACCCTGTATATAGCCTCCACATTGACTCTGTACCGTAATACCCTGTATATAGCCTCCACATTGACTCTGTACCGTAATACCCTGTATATAGCCTCCACGTTGACTCTGTACCGTAATACCCTGTATATAGCCTCCACATTGACTCTGTACCGTAATACCCTGTATATAGCCTCCACATTGACTATGTACCGTAATACCCTGTATATAGCCTCCACATTGACTCTGTACCGGTACCCCCTGTATATAGCCTCCACATTGACTCTGTACCGTAATACCCTGTATATAGCCTCCACATTGACTCTGTACCGTAACACCCTGTATATAGCCTCCACATTGACTCTGTACCGTAATACCCTGTATATAGCCTCCACATTGACTCTGTACCGTAATACCCTGTATATAGCCTCCACATTGACTCTGTACCGTAATACCCTGTATATAGCCTCCACATTGACTCTGTACCGGTACCCCCTGTATATAGCCTCCACATTGACTCTGTACCGTAATACCCTGTATATAGCCTCCACATTGACTCTGTACCGTAACACCCTGTATATAGCCTCCACATTGACTCTGTACCGTAATACCCTGTATATAGCCTCCACATTGACTCTGTACCGTAATACCCTGTATATAGCCTCCACGTTGACTCTGTACCGTAATACCCTGTATATAGCCTCCACATTGACTCTGTACCGTAATACCCTGTATATAGCCTCCACATTGACTCTGTACCGTAATACCCTGTATATAGCCTCCACGTTGACTCTGTACCGTAATACCCTGTATATAGCCTCCACATTGACTCTGTACCGTAATACCCTGTTTATAGCCTCCACATTGACTCTGTACCGTAATACCCTGTATATAGCCTCCACATTGACTCTGTACCGTAATACCCTGTATATAGCCTCCACGTTGACTCTGTACCGTAATACCCTGTATATAGCCTCCACATTGACTCTGTACCGTAATACCCTGTATATAGCCTCCACATTGACTCTGTACCGTAATACCCTGTATATAGCCTCCACATTGACTCTGTACCGTAATACCCTGTATATAGCCTCCACATTGACTCTGTACCGTAATACCCTGTATATAGCCTCCACATTGACTCTGTACCGATACCCTGTATATAGCCTCCACATTGACTCTGTACCGTAATACCCTGTATATAGCCTCCACATTGACTCTGTACCGTAATACCCTGTATATAGCCTCCACATTGACTCTGTACCGGTACCCCCTGTATATAGCCTCCACATTGACTCTGTACCGTAATAACCTGTATATAGCCTCCACATTGACTCTGTACCGGTACCCCCTGTATATAGCCTCCACATTGACTCTGTACCGTAATACCCTGTATATAGCCTCCACATTGACTCTGTACCGTAATACCCTGTATATAGCCTCCACATTGACTCTGTACCGTAATACGCTGTATATAGCCTCCACATTGACTCTGTACCGTAACACCCTGTATATAGCCTCCACATTGACTCTGTACCGTAATACCCTGTATATAGCCTCCACATTGACTCGGTACCGGTACCCCCTGTATATAGCCTCCACATTGACTCTGTACCGTAATACCCTGTATATAGCCTCCACATTGACTCTGTACCGTAATACCCTGTATATAGCCTCCACATTGACTCTGTACCGTAATACCCTGTATATAGCCTCCACGTTGACTCTGTACCGTAATACCCTGTATATAGCCTCCACATTGACTCTGTACCGTAATACCCTGTATATAGCCTAAACGTTGACTCTGTACCGTAATACCCTGTATATAGCCTCCACATTGACTCTGTACCGTAATACCCTGTATATAGCCTCCACATTGACTCTGTACCGTAACACCCTGTATATAGCCTCCACATTGACTCTGTACCGTAATACCCTGTATATAGCCTCCACATTGACTCTGTACCGTAATACCCTGTATATAGCCTCCACATTGACTCTGTACCGTAATACCCTGTATATAGCCTCCACATTGACTCTGTACCGTAACACCCTGTATATAGCCTCCACATTGACTCTGTACCGTAATACCCTGTATATAGCCTCCACATTGACTCTGTACCGTAATACCCTGTATATAGCCTCCACATTGACTCTGTACCGATACCCCCTGTATATACCCTCCACATTGACTCTGTACCGTAATACCCTGTATATAGCCTCCACATTGACTCTGTACCGTAATACCCTGTATATAGCCTCCACATTGACTCTGTACCGTAATACCCTGTATATAGCCTCCACATTGACTCTGTACCGTAATACCCTGTATATAGCCTCCACGTTGACTCTGTACCGTAATACCCTGTATATAGCCTCCACATTGACTCTGTACCGTAATACCCTGTATATAGCCTCCACGTTGACTCTGTACCGTAATACCCTGTATATAGCCTCCACATTGACTCTGTACCGTAACACCCTGTATATAGCCTCCACATTGACTCTGTACCGTAACACCCTGTATATAGCCTCCACATTGACTCTGTACCGTAACACCCTGTATATAGCCTCCACATTGACTCTGTACCGTAATACCCTGTATATAGCCTCCACATTGACTCTGTACCGTAATACCCTGTATATAGCCTCCACATTGACTCTGTACCGTAACACCCTGTATATAGCCTCCACATTGACTCTGTACCGTAATACCCTGTATATAGCCTCCACATTGACTCTGTACCGTAATACCCTGTATATAGCCTCGTTATTGTCATTTTTATTGCTGCTCTTTTTACTTGTATTTCTTTTTCAGGGATTTTTCTGAAAACTGCATTGTTGGTTAAGAGTTTG
Source organism: Oncorhynchus kisutch (assembly GCF_002021735.2). Taxonomy (NCBI): domain Eukaryota; kingdom Metazoa; phylum Chordata; class Actinopteri; order Salmoniformes; family Salmonidae; genus Oncorhynchus; species Oncorhynchus kisutch. The sequence continues at coordinate 3,671,566 of NC_034186.2, forward strand.
TAAGTAAGCATTTCACTGTAAGGTCTACACCAAATAAAATCCACCCTATTCCCTATATAGTGCACTACTTTACCTCAGAGCCCTTTCCTTTAGTCAAAAGTAGTCCACTATATATGGAATAGGTTCTGGTCTAAAGTAGTGCACTATATAGGGAATCAGGGGAATTTTGGGACACATCCCAGAACACAGAGGAGATAGATGCCAGGCTGTTGTCCTGATTCCTACTAACATGTACGACCCTATCTCTGTCAGAATCCTGCGCTGCATCGAGACCATCCTCACCGTCTCTCCTCTCTCCTGTCCACTCTGTTGCTCTGCATCGAGACCATCCTCATCCTCTCTCCTCTCCACTCTGCATCGAGACCATCCTCATCCTCTCTCCTCTCTCCTCTCCTGCTCTGCATCGAGACCATCCTCATCGTCTCTCCTCTCTCCTCTGCTGCTCTGCATCGAGACCATCCTCATCGTCTCTCCTCTCTCCTCTCCACTCTGCTGCTCTGCATCAAGACCATCCTCATCCTCTCTCCTCTCCACTCTGCTGCTCTGCATCAAGACCATCCTCATCCTCTCTCCTCTCCACTCTGCTGCTCTGCATCGAGACCATCCTCATCGTCTCTCCACTCTGCTGCTCTGCAGAGGAGATGAGGTGCAGGCCAGGGCCTAAAGCGAGGGAAGAGAAGCTCCACAGAAACAGAGAGGAAGTTTGTGCCTCAGGCCTTGACACCAATAGTAAATCACACTCCTCCAGGATAACACACACCCCACCATCCCCAACACACACCCCCATCCCCAACACACACCCCACCATCCCCAACACACACCCCCATCCCCAACACACACCCCCATCCCCAACACACACCCCCATCCCCAACACACACCCCCATCCCCAACACACACCCCCATCCCCAACACACACCCCCATCCCCAACACACACACACCCCCATCCCCAACACACACACACCCCCCATCCCCAACACACACACACACACACACACACACACCCCATCCCCAACACACACCCCCATCCCCAACACACACCCCCATCCCCAACACACACACACACACACACACACACACACACACACACACACACACACACACACACACACACACACACATCCCCAACACACACACCCATCCCCACACACACACACACACACACACACACACACACACACACACACACACACACACACACACACACACACACACACCCATCCCCCAACACACACACACATCCCCAACACACACACCCATCCCCAACACACACACACATCCCCAACACACACACCCATCCCCAACACACACACACACACACACACACACACACACACACACACCCCCATCCCCAACACACCACACATCCCCAACACACACACACATCCCCAACACACACACACATCCCCAACACACACCCCATCCCCAACACACACACACACACACACACACATCCCCAACACACACACACATCCCCAACACACACACACACCCATCCCCAACACACACACACATCCCCAACACACACACCCATCCCCAACACACACACACACACACACACACCCCCATCCCCAACACACACACACATCCCCAACACACACACACATCCCCAACACACACCCCCATCCCCAACACACACACACACACACACACACACACACACACACACACACACATCCCCAACACACTCATCCCAATCCCCAACACACACACACATCCCCAACACACACCCATCCCAACACACACACATCCCCAACACACACCCATCCCCAACACACACACACACCCATCCCCAACACACACCCATCCCCAACACACACACACACATCCCCAACACACACCCATCCCCAACACACACACACACATCCCCAACACACACCCATCCCCAACACACACACACACCCATCCCCAACACACACACACACCCATCCCCAACACACACACACACCCATCCCCAACACACACACACACCCATCCCCAACACACACACACCCATCCCCAACACACACACACCATCCCAACACCCATCCCCAACACACACATCCCCAACACACCCATCCCACACACCCATCCCCTCCTCACCCATCCCCTCCTCACCCATCCCCTCCTCACTCCCCTCTCCTGATATAGAAATAGAAAATCACTCAAGTAAGTCACCCAGTAAAATACTACTTGAGTAAAAGTCTAAAAGTATTTGGTCTGAAATATACTTAAGTATCAAAAGTAAAAGTAAAAGTATAAATAATTTAATATTCGTTATATTAAGCAAACCAGACAGCCCGATGTAGCCAGGGGCACTCAGACATCATTTTCAAACGAAGCCTTTTGTTATTAGTGAATCTGCCTGAAATGTGGCAAAAGGTCGCAAAGTTCAAGGGGGCCAAATACTTTTGCAAGGCACTGTACTAAAGTACTTTACACCACGGCAGCAGAGAAACAAACGATCTGGTAAGACGATACGTTTCTCTTTATAATCGCTGTACATAGTTATTACTGTAGTAGCAACACTGTAATAACATGGTTCTGTATTTGACTAAATAGTTGATCTCACTAATAAAGGATTGTTTGATTATTGACTCGACTACTATGAGGAGGCCACACCATAGACATATAACCCATACAACTGGCCTTCCCATTCAAGTCAATGACGGCATACTGGGTGGACCTGAAGACATAACGAGCGCACCCATGTAACAGGAAGTTCCCACCCCTTTCTAGAGGTCATACAGTCACTGTGGTGGGATGTATTATCTGTGGTGATGAATGAACTGGTCAGGGATTTACGATCTGTGGTGATGAATGAACAGGTCAGGGATTTATTATCTGTGGTGATGAATGAACAGGTCAGGGATTTATTATCTGTGGTGATGAATGAACAGGTCAGGGATTTATTATCTGTGGTGATGAATGAACAGGTCAGGGATTTATTATCTGTGGTGATGAATGAACAGGTCACGAAGACTACATGTCTCAACTCAACGGCACATGAGAGTCTGGAAGAAGACAAGACATAACACATAAGCATGTGGATCTCATTGAAGACTATTGGCTGTTGTCAATCAAGTGTTCCTGAGGTAACATGAAACACAACACAAGTGTCAGTTAAACGTAATCCTGGCCAGCAGCATTTTGTCAACAGGACAATGTTTAATCCAGTGAATAGACTGGCTGGCAGCATAATGGAACCCACTTGGCCCTAGTGCTGCCACCCCCCCTCCCCTCTACACTCTAGTGCTGCACCCCCCCTCCACCCCCACTTGGCCCTAGTGCTGGCTGGTCGCAACCCCCCACCCCCCACTACACCCCCTCTACACTCTAGTGCTGCCCCACCCCCACTTGGCCCTAGTGCTGCCCCCCCACTTGGCCCTAGTGCTGCCCCCCCCACCACTACACCCTAGTGCTGGCTGGTCGCAACCCCACCCCCCCTCCCCACTACACTCTAGTGCTGGCTGGTCGCAACCTCCACCCTCCCCTCTACACTCTAGTGCTGGCTGGTCGCAGCCCCCCCCCTCCCCTCTACACTCCCCCCCCCCACCTCCTATAGCTTGTCATAGTGACCTGTCATAGTGGATATAGGTTGTCATAGTGATCTGTCATAGTGGATATAGGTTGTCATAGTGACCTGTCATAGTGGATATAGGTTGTCATAGTGACCTGTCATAGTGGATATCGGTTGTATCTGCTGACCTGTCATAGTGGATATAGGTTGTCATAGTGACCTGTCATAGTGGATATAGGTTGTCATAGTGACCTGTCATAGTGGATATAGGTTGTCATAGTGACCTGTCATAGTGGATATAGGTTGTCATAGTGACCTGTCATAGTGGATATCGGTTGTATCTGCTGACCTGTCATAGTGGATATAGGTTGTCATAGTGACCTGTCATAGTGGATATCGGTTGTATCTGCTGACCTGTCATAGTGGATATAGGTTGTCATAGTGACCTGTCATAGTGGATATAGGTTGTCATAGTGACCTGTCATAGTGGATATAGGTTGTCATAGTGACCTGTCATAGTGGATATAGGTTGTCATAGTGACCTGTCATAGTGGATATAGGTTGTCATAGTGACCTGTCATAGTGGATATAGGTTGTATCTGCTGACTTGTCATAGTGGATATAGGTTGTCATAGTGACCTGTCATAGTGGATATAGGTTGTCATAGTGACCTGTCATAGTGGATATAGGTTGTCATAGTGACCTGTCATAGTGGATATAGGTTGTCATAGTGACCTGTCATAGTGGATATCGGTTGTATCTGCTGACCTGTCATAGTGGATATAGGTTATCATAGTGACCTGTCATAGTGGATATAGGTTGTCATAGTGACCTGTCATAGTGGATATAGGTTGTCATAGTGACCTGTCATAGTGGATATAGGTTGTCATAGTGACCTGTCATAGTGGATATCGGTTGTCACAGTGACCTGTCATAGTGGATATAGGTTGTCATAGTGACCTGTCATAGTGGATATAGGTTGTCATAGTGACCTGTCATAGTGGATATAGGTTGTCATAGTGATCTGTCATAGTGGATATAGGTTGTCATAGTGACCTGTCATAGTTGATATAGGTTGTCATAGTGACCTGTCATGGTGGATATAGGTTGTCATAGTGACCAGTCACAGTGGATATAGGTTGTCATAGTGACCTGTCATAGTGGATATAGGTTATCATAGTGACCTGTCATAGTGGATATAGGTTGTCATAGTGACCTGTCATAGTGGATATAGGTTGTCATAGTGACCTGTCATAGTGGATATAGGTTGTATCTGCTGACCTGTCATAGTGGATATAGGTTGTCATAGTGACCTGTCATAGTGGATATAGGTTGTCATAGTGACCTGTCATAGTGGATATCGGTTGTCACAGTGACCTGTCATAGTGGATATAGGTTGTCATAGTGACCTGTCATAGTGGATATAGGTTGTCATAGTGACCTGTCATAGTGGATATAGGTTGTCATAGTGACCTGTCATAGTGGATATCGGTTGTATCTGCTGACCTGTCATAGTGGATATAGGTTGTCATAGTGACCTGTCATAGTGGATATAGGTTGTCATAGTGACCTGTCATAGTGGATATAGGTTGTCATAGTGATCTGTCATAGTGGATATCGGTTGTATCTGCTGACCTGTCATAGTGGATATAGGTTGTCATAGTGACCTGTCATAGTGGATATAGGTTGTTTCTGCTGACCTGTCATAGTGGATATAGGTTGTCATAGTGACCTGTCATAGTGGATATAGGTTGTCATAGTGACCTGTCATAGTGGATATAGGTTGTCATAGTGACCTGTCATAGTGGATATAGGTTGTCATAGTGACCTGTCATAGTGGATATAGGTTGTCATAGTGACCTGTCATAGTGACCTGTCATAGTGGATATAGGTTGTCATAGTGACCTGTCATAGTGGATATAGGTTGTCATAGTGACCTGTCATAGTTGATATAGGTTGTCATAGTGACCTGTCATAGTGGATATAGGTTGTCATAGTGACCTGTCATAGTGGATATAGGTTGTCATAGTGACCTGTCATAGTGGATATAGGTTATCATAGTGACCTGTCATAGTGGATATAGGATGTCATAGTGACCTGTCATAGTGGATATAGGTTGTCATAGTGACCTGTCATAGTGGATATAGGTTGTCATAGTGACCTGTCATAGTGGATATAGGTTGTATCTGCTGACCTGTCATAGTGGATATAGGTTGTCATAGTGACCTGTCATAGTGGATATAGGTTGTCATAGTGACCTGTCATAGTGGATATAGGTTGTCATAGTGATCTGTCATAGTGGATATAGGTTGTCATAGTGACCTGTCATAGTGGATATAGGTTGTCATAGTGATCTGTCATAGTGGATATAGGTTGTCATACTGACCTGTCATAGTTGATATAGGTTGTCATAGTGACCTGTCATAGTGGATATAGGTTGTCATAGTGACCTGTCATAGTGGATATAGGTTGTCATAGTGACCTGTCATAGTGGATATAGGTTATCATAGTGACCTGTCATAGTGGATATAGGTTGTCATAGTGACCTGTCATAGTGGATATAGGTTTGTCATAGTGACCTGTCATAGTGGATATAGGTTGTATCTGCTGACCTGTCATAGTGGATATAGGTTGTCACAGTGACCTGTCATAGTGGATATAGGTTGTCATAGTGACCTGTCATAGTGGATATCGGTTGTCACAGTGACCTGTCATAGTGGATATAGGTTGTCATAGTGACCTGTCATAGTGGATATAGGTTGTCATAGTGACCTGTCATAGTGGATATAGGTTGTCATAGTGACCTGTCATAGTGGATATAGGTTGTCATAGTGACCTGTCATGGTGGATATAGGTTGCCATAGTGACCTGTCATAGTGGATATAGGTTGTCATAGTGACCTGTCATAGTGGATATAGGTTGTCATAGTGACCTGTCATAGTGGATATAGGTTGTCATAGTGACCTGTCATAGTGGATATAGGTTGTCATGTGACCTGTCATAGTTGATATAGGTTGTCATA
>NC_034186.2:3683084-3692527 GCF_002021735.2 Oncorhynchus kisutch
TGTTCTCTTCCTGGTCTGTTCTCTTCCTGCTCTGATCTCTTCCTGCTATGTTACTCTTCCTGCTCTATTCTCTTCCTGCTCTGTTCTCTTCCTGCTCTGTTCTCTTCCTGCTCTGTTCTCTTCCTGCTCTGTTCTCTTCCTGCTCTATTCTCTTCCTGCTCTGTTCTCTTCCTGCTCTGATCTCTTCCTGCTCTGATCTCTTCCTGCTCTGATCTCTTCCTGCTCTGATCTCTTCCTGCTCTGTTCTCTTCCTGCTCTGTTCTCTTCCTGCTCTATTCTCTTCCTGCTCTGTTCTCTTCCTGCTCTGTTCTCTTCCTGCTCTGATCTCTTCCTGCTCTGTTCTCTTCCTGCTCTGTTCTCTTCCTGCTCTGTTCTCTTCCTGCTCTGATCTCTTCCTGCTCTGTTCTCTTCCTGCTCTGTTCTCTTCCTGCTCTATTCTCTTCCTGCTCTGTTCTCTTCCTGCTATGTTTCCGCTCTGTTCTCTTCCTGCTGTTCTCTTCCTGCTCTGTTCTCTTCCTGCTCTGTTCTCTCCTGCTCTGATCTCTTCCTGCTCTGATCTCTTCCTGCTCTGATCTCTTCCTGCTCTGTTCTCTTCCTGCTCTGTTCTCTTCCTGCTCTGTTCTCCCCTGCTCTATTCTCTTCCTGCTCTGATCTCTCCTGCTCTGATCTCTTCCTGCTCTGTTCTCTTCCTGCTCTGTTCTGTTCTCCTCCTGCTCTATTCTCTTCCTGCTCTGTTCTCTTCCTGCTCTGATCTCTTCCTGCTCTGTTCTCTTCCTGCTCTGTTCTCTTCCTGCTCTGTTCTCTGCCTGCTCTGTTCTGCTCTGTTCTCTTCCTGCTCTGTTCTCTACCTGCTCTGTTCTCTTCCTGCTCTGTTGTATTTGGTCTCTCTTTATGTAGTGTTGTCTCTCTTGTCGTGATGTGTGTTTTTATCCTGTATTTATAATACCTTTAAAAAAAATAATTATATCCCAGCCCCGGCCCGCAGGAGACCTTTTGGTAGGCCCGTAATTGTAAATAAGAATTTGTTCTAAACTGACTTGACTAGTTAAATAAAGGTTAAATAAAATGAATAAAATCCTACTGTGTTCTCATCCTACACTGTTCTGCTCTGTTCTCATCCTACACTGTTCTGCTCTTCTCGTCCTACTCTGTTCTGCTCTTGTTCTCATCCTACTCTGTTCTGCTCTGTTCTCGTCCTACTCTGTTCTGCTCGTTCTCATCCTACTCTGTTCTGCTCTGTTCTCATCCTACTCTGTTCTGCTCTGTTCTCATCCTACACTGTTCTGCTCTGTTCTCGTCCTACTTCTGTTCCTGCTCTGTTCTTGTCCTACTCTGTTCTGCTCTGTTCTCGTCCTACTCTGTTCAGCTCCGTTCTCGTCCTACTCTGTTCTGCTCTGTTCTTGTCCTACTCTACTCTCTCATTAATATTTCCATGTGAAGCTGGTTGACAAGGTGTGTGTGTGTGATGGAGCAATGGAGGCTCCTCAGGGAAAAAGGGAGGACCATCCTCAGTCAATTCAGAAAAATGGAAATAGTGAAATATTTAAAAATATCTTTAGATAAAATATACTAAATATATTCACATCACCAAATAATTGAAAAAAATGGTATGTGATGACACACTACCCTCCATCACACCTACCTCCATCACATACCATCACACGACCTCCATCACCCTACCTCCATCACATACCATCACACTAGCTCCATCACACTACCCTCCATCACATACCATCACACTACCTCCATCACATACCTCCATCACATACCATCACACTACCTCCATCACACTTCCTCCATCACATACCATCACACTACCTCCATCACATACCTCCATCACACTACCATCATCACACTACCTCCATCACTACCATCACACTAGCTCCATCACACTACCCCATCACACTACCACCATCACATACCAACACACATATCACACTACCTCCATCACATACCATCACACTACCTCCATCACATACCAACACACACACCACACTACCTCCATCACATACCATCACACTACCATCATCACACTACCTCCATCACATACAATCACACTACCTCCATCACATACCTCCATCACTACCTACCTCCATCACATACCATCACACTACCTCCATCACACTACCTCCAATCACATACCATCGCACTACCTCCATCACATACCATCACACTACTTCCATCACACTTCCTCCATCACATACCATCACACTACCTCCATCACATACCTCCATCACACTACCTCCATCACATACCATCACACTAGCTCCATCACACTACCACCATCACATACCAACACACACATCACACTACCTCCATCACATACCATCACACTACCTCCATCACATACCAACACACACATCACACTACCCTCCATCACATACCATCACACTACCTCCATCACAATACCATCACACTACCTCCATCACACTTCCTCCATCACATACCATCACACTACCTCCCATCACATACACACAACAGCTCCATCACTACTCCATCCCATCACACTACCCTCCATCACATACCATCAACTACCTCCATCACATACCATCACACTACCTCCATCACATACCATCACACTAGCTCCATCACATACCAACACACACATCACACTACCTCCATCACATACCATCACACTACCATCATCACACTACCTCCATCACATACCATCACACTACCTCCATCACACTACCTCCATCACATACCATCACAGTACCTCCATCACACTACCTCCATCACGCTACCATCATCACACTACCTCCATCACATACCATCACACTACCTCCATCACATACCATCACACTAGCTCCATCACACTACCCCCATCACACTACCACCATCACATACCAACACACACATCACACTACCTCCATCACATACCATCACACTACCATTCATCACATACCATCACTCCATCACACTACTGCCATCAAAACCATCATCACACTACCTCCATCACATCACACTACTTCCATCACGCCACCTCTATCACATACCATCACACTACCTCCATCACACCACCTCCATCACACTACCTCCATCACGCTACCTTCATCACACCACCTCCATCACATACCATCACACTAGCTCCATCACACTACCTCATCACATACCATTGCACTACCCTCCATCACATACCATCACACTACCTTCCTCACACTACCTTCCTCACAATACCTTCATCACACCACCTCCATCACACTACCTCCATCACATACCATCACACTAGCTCCATCACACTACCTCCATCACATACCATCACACTACCTCCATCACACTACCTCCATCACATACCATCACACTAGCTCCATCACATACCACCACACACATCACACTACCTCCATCACATACCATCACACTACCATCATCACACTACCTCCATCACATACCATCACACTATCTCCATCACACTTCCTCCATCACATACCATCACACTACCTCCATCACATACCTCCATCACACTACCATCATCACACTACCTCCATCACATACCATCACACTACCTCCATCACACTACCCCATCACACTACCACCATCACATACCAACACACACATCACACTGCCTCCATCACATACCATCGCACTACCTACATCACATACCATCACACTACCTTCATCACACCACCTCCATCACACTACCTCCATCACATACCATCACACTAGCTCCATCACACTACCTCCATCACATACCATCACACTACCTCCATCACATACATCACACTACCTCCATCACATACCATCACACTAGCTCCATTACATACCAACACACACATCACACTACCTCCATCACATACCATCACACTACCACCATCACACTACCTCCATCACACTACCATCATCACACTACCTCCATCACATACCATCATACCATCACATACCATCACTCTGTTGGATAGCCATAGCCAGCTAGCTAACATAGCATCCCTCTCTGTTGGATAGCCATAGCCAGCTAGCTAACATAGCATCCCTCTCTGTTGGATAGCCATAACCAGCTAGCTAACATAGCATCCCTCTCTGTTGGATAGCCATAACCAGCTAGCTAACATAGCATCCCTCTCTGTTGGATAGCCATAGACAGCTAGCTAACATAGCATCCCTCTCTGTTGGATAGCCATAGACAGCTAGCGAACATAGCATCCCTCTCTGTTGGATAGCCATAGCCAGCTAGCTAACATAGCATCCCTCTCTGTTGAATAGCCATAGCCAGCTAGCTAACATAGCATCCCTCTCTGTTGGATAGCCATAGCCAGCTAGCTAACATAGCATCCCTCTCTGTTGGATAGCCATAACCAGCTAGCGAACATAGCATCCCTCTCTGTTTGAGCCGGGTGTTTGAGTAGGCTAAACTAACTAGCTGTATTCACAAGCTAAGTAAGTGGAAAAAATACTATGAATGAAAGCTCTTTCTTTCTCTCTCTCACTTGTCATTTATTTTTTAAGGAATTAATTTGTTCAAAACTGTTCAACTGTTGTCTTTCTCTCTCTTTATACACTGCAGTGCTAGCTAGCTGTAGCTTATGCTTTCAGTACTTGATAAATCCTCTGATCCTTTGATTAAAAATCCTTGTTTAAACCCATCTCCTCCCCTTCACCTACACTGATGGAAGTGGATTGAACAAGTGACATCAATAAGGGATCATAGCTTTCACCTAAATTCACCTGGTCAGTTTATGTCATGGAAAGAGCAGGTGTTCATAATGTTTTGTACAGTCAGTGTATATTCTATTATATTGACCTTGACAGAAACTACAAACTGTTGAACTCCCCAAGAATATGAATTCCTTTCTTTAGCACAAAGGAAACAACATGTCAGTCAGAGGTTTGTTTGTCTATGGGGGCTGGATATTTCTTTTCTGTATAAAAACTGCAACCTCAGGCTTCAATATTCCAACCTGTCTGTGAAACACACCCTGCAGCTCTGTGGTCGACTGGCAGCTTGGCATCAATGGATGAGATGAAGAGGAGGGGAGGAGAGAGAGAAAGAGAGTGGGTGCAAGAGAGAGAGAGAAAGAGTGGGAGAGATAGAGAGAGAGTGGGTGAGAGGTAGAGAGAGAGAGAGAGAGAGAGAGAGAGAGAGAGAGAGAGAGAGAGAGAGAGAGAGAGAGAGAGAGAGAGAGTGGGTGAGAGGTAGAGAGAGAGTGGGTGAGAGCTAGAGAGGGGTGAGAGAGAGAGAGAGAGAGGGTGAGAGGTAGAGAGAGGGTGAGAGGTAGAGAGAGAGTGGGTGAGAGGTAGAGAGAGAGAGATAGGGTGAGAGAGTGGGTGAAAGGCAGAGAGAGAGAGAGAGAGAGTGGGTGAGAGGTAGAGAGAGTGGGTGAGAGGTAGAGAGAGAGAGAGATAGGGTGAGAGAGAGAGAGAGAGAGAGAGAGAGTGGGTGAAAGGCAGAGAGAGAGAGAGAGAGAGAGAGGGTGAGAGGTAGAGAGAGGGGTGAGAGGTAGGGAGAAAGAAAGAGAGCGAGAGAGAGAGAGAGAGAGAAAGAAGGGGGCATCAAAGCCCAATAAACTGCATGATATTAAGAAATGCTATAGATGGAAGGAAGATAGTGTAGAAACCTACCTAGGAACAATTGTCCAAAAACAAAACCAATCCCTCCTAGACGACTTCCTGGACAAAATGTTTCCCCTGAAATAGTGAAGGTGTAAACTTAGCAGTAGAAAGCCTGAACAGAGTATCAGCTAACATATGAAATAAAAACAATTCAAGCTGAAAACCTAAGACAATTGTCAGCAATGAGAAATGGCTTGAGGAAGAGTACAAAAGCCTAAGAAAGACATGGAGAAACCTGTCCATTCATAAACACAGGGGCAAATGAGAAAACACTGAACAAACAGCAACACAAAGAGCTATCTATCCTAAATGGAGATGTCTGGATAAACCACTTCCCCAACCTTCTAATCATTTAACAAAGAACTAAGAGAAAAAACAAACATCTACTAAACTACCAGCTATTAAAGACTACCAACCTTCTAATCATTTAACAAAGAACTAAGAGAAAAAACAATCATCTACTAAACTACCAGCTATTAAAGACTACCAAGAACCCACTGGGTTCTCCTACTACATTAAAGACTACCAGAACCCACTGGATTCTCCACTTATATTAAAGACTAACCAGAACCCACTGGGTTCTCCTATTACATTAAAGACTACCAGAACCAACTGTCACGAATCCCGTTTCCTGAGTCTGTTTTTTTGCCTGTGTTCTGTCCTGGAGTGTTTTTTCCGGCGTCCTGGAACACACCCTGTCTGGTTGCCGGGCAATGTAGCCAGTTGGGAGTTCTGATTACCCGCACCTGTATCCATCAGCTATCTGCACACCTGGTCCTGATCAATCATCTCTCCTCTTCATAAGCCCGGACCTGACATCCATTCCCTGCCGGATCGTTAGCCATGAACAGTATGTTGTGCCATAGTATCAGCCTCAAGTTGGATAGAATTTGTTTTGTTTTACCTATTGCTTGCCTTAAACTTACCTCCGTTTGTTCTGTCTTCAGTTACTCACCCGGATCATTTACCCCATTTCCCGCCTGGTCGTCGGAGGATTCCGCTACCCCATTGGATCCACCTATTTACTCCCATCAACCCACCACCGCTGCCCACTACGCCACCTGGATATATCTACCCATTCACATTCACTTGTAAATAAATACTCACCTTCTTCCTACTCTCCTTGTCCTGGTCTGCTTCTGGGTTCGATTTTGAAAGAACGTGACACCAACTGGGTTCTCCTATTACAATAAAGACTACTTACATTGGATGAACTTCAGGACAAAATACAAACCTTCCAACCCAAAAGGCCTGTGCGGTTGATGGTATCCTTAATGAAATGATAAAATATACAGACCACAATTTCAAGTTACTATACTCAAACTCTTCAACATTATCCTCAGCTCTGGCATCTTCCCCAATATTTGGAACCAAGGTCTGATCACCCCAATCCACAAAAGTGGAGACAAATTTGACCCCAACAATTACAGCGGAATCTGTGTCAACCGTAACCTCAGGAAAATCCTCTGCAGTATCATCAACAGCGGACTCCAACATTTATTCAGTGAAAACAATGGCGTGAGCAAATATCAAATTGGCCTCTTACCAACCACCGTACGACACACCACGTATACACCCTCCACACCCTAATCGACAAACAAACAAAGCAAAACAAAAGCAAGGTATTCTCATGCTTTGTTGATTGCAAAAAAGCTTTTGACTCAATTTGGCATGAGGGCCTGCTGCATAAACTGATGGAAAGCGGTGTTGGGGGGGAGGGGAGTAAATATTACAAAATCTATGTACACAAACAATAAGTGTATGGTCAAAATTGTCACAGACTTCTTCCCTGGGGGCCGGGGGGTGAGACAGGGATGCAGCTTGAGCCCCACTCTCTTCAACATTTGTCAAATGTAATTGGCGAAACAGCACTAGAACAGTCTTGCTAGACTCTTGAAATAAAATGTCCATAAAGTTCTACTTTTGACTTATCTGTCCATAGAACATTCTAGAACATTCTTCCAAGAGTCTTGATGATCATTCAGGTGCTTTTTGTCAAACTTGAGTCAACCTTTTGTATGACTTGTTTCTGTCTGGTGAAAGCCAAGCACTGCGTTCCAGAGTAAGAACCTCATACCAACGGTCAAGCATGGTGGTGGTGGTAGTGTGATGGTTTGGGGTCAGTATGGTGGTGGTGGTAGTGTGATGGTTTGGGGATGCTCTGCTGCCTCAGGACCTGGACGACTTGCCTTAATAGAAGGAACCATGAATTCTGCTCTGTATCAGACAATTCTACAGGAGAATATCAGGCCATCCATCTGTGAGCTGAAGCTCAGCTGGGTGATGCAGCAAGACAACGATCCAAAACACACAATCAAGTCTACATGAAAACGGTTAAAAAGCAACAAATTTGAAGTTTCGTAAAGGCCCTGGTCAAAGTCCAGACCTAATCCCAAATGAGATGTTGTGGCAGGACTTGAAACGAGAAGTTAATGCTTGAAAACCCACAAATATCTCTGAGTTAAAGCAGTTCTGCATTGAAGAGTGGGCCACAATTCCTCCACAGCGATGTGAGAGACATGTGATCAATAACTACAGGAAGTGTTTGGTTGGAGTCATTACAGCCAAAGGTGGAACTGTATCTATATCTATATTAGAGTACCTGTACCTATATCTGTATCTATATCTATACCTATATCTGTATCTATATCTATATCTATACCTGTATCTATATCTATACCTGTATATATATCTATACCTGTATCTATATCTATACCTGTATCTATATCTATACCTGTATCTATATCTGTATATATATCTATACCTGTATCTATATCTATACCTGTATCTATATCTATACCTGTATCTATATCTATACCTGTATCTATACCTGTATCTGTATCTGTAACCATACCTGTATCTGTATCTGTACCTGTAACTATACCTGTATCTGTATCTGTACCTGTAACTATACCTGTATCTGTACCTGTATCTATACCTGTATCTGTATCTGTACCTGTAACTATACCTGTATCTGTATCTGTACCTGTAACTATACCTGTATCTGTATCTATACCTGTATCTGTATCTATACCTGTATCTGTATCTGTACCTGTAACTATACCTGTACCTGTATCTGTATTTGTAACTATAACCTGTATCTGTATCTGTACCTGTAACTATACCTGTACCTGTAATCTGTACCTGTAACTATACCTGTACCTGTATCTGTATTTGTATTTGTACCTGTACCTGTATCTGTAACTTGAGTTGAGTCCTTTTCACAACCACCAACCATTACATTTATGTTACCTGTAGTTGAGTTGAGGCTAAGTGCCTGTGCAGTGAAAGGATACTCCCCTCCTTGCTTGTCTCCTGCATGCTCTCCATCCCAGGAAGGGCAGCTGCCACACGCCGAAACAGCTGGAGAGAGACAGAGAGAGAGAAAATAAACAGAGAGAGGAGGAGGGAGATAGATACAAAGAGGAAGAGAGAGAGACAGACAGAAGGGGGGAGAGAGAGAGAGAGGGGGGAGAGAGAGAGAGAGAGAGAGAGAGAGAGAGAGAGAGAGGGGGAGAGAGAGAGGGGAGAGAGAGAGAAAATAAACAGAGAGGGGGAGGGAGATAGATACAAAGAGGAAGAGAGAGAGACAGACAGAAGGGGAGAGAGAGAGAGAGAGAGGGGGGAGAGAGAGAGAGAGAGAGAGAGAGAGAGAGAGAGAGAGAGAGAGAGAGGAGAGAGAGAGAGAGAAAATAAACAGAGAGAGGAGGAGGGAGATAGATACAAAGAGGAAGAGAGAGAGACAGACAGAAGGGGAAAGAGAGAGAAGAGAGAGAGAGAGAGGGGGGAGAGAGAGAGAGACAGAGAGAGAGAAAAATAAACAGAGTGAGGGGGAGGGAGATAGATACAAAGAGGAAGAGAGAGAGACAGACAGAAGGGGAGAGAGAAAGAGAGAGAGA
>NC_034186.2:3692627-3830127 GCF_002021735.2 Oncorhynchus kisutch
GGGGAAGAGAGAGAGTTAGTACCATATGTGATGGACTCATGCTATGTCCATAACCGGGGAGAGTCTGTCTGCTACCAGAGAGAATGTCTCATCCATTCATCTCCCTCACCTGTGAACGACCCAATCACCTCACTGAGAAAGGAAGCTCCATCATGCACTGAGCCAGGGATATAGCTCACACATTATAAAGCACTCACACAGTCAGTCACTCACACAGTCAGTCAGTCAGTCACTCACACAGTCAGTCAGTCAGTCAGTAACACCTCATGCACTGAGCCAGGGATATAGCTCACACATTATAAAGCACTCACACAGTCAGTCAGTCACACAGTCAGTCAGTCAGTCAGTAACACCTCATGCACTGAGCCAGGGATATAGCTCACACATTATAAAGCACTCACACAGTCAGTCAGTCACACAGTCAGTCAGTCAGTCAGTAACACCTCATGCACTGAGCCAGGGATATAGCTCACACATTATAAAGCACTCACACAGTCAGTCAGTCACTCACACAGTCAGTCAGTAACACCTCATGCACTGAGCCAGGGATATAGCTCACACATTATAAAGCACTCACACAGTCAGTCAGTCACTCACACAGTCAGTCAGTCAGTAACACCTCATGCACTGAGCCAGGGATATAGCTCACACATTATAAAGCACTCACACAGTCAGTCAGTCACTCACACAGTCAGTCAGTCACTCACACAGTCAGTCACTCACACAGTCAGTCAGTCACTCACACAGTCAGTCAGTCACTCACACAGTCAGTCAGTCAGTCAGTAACACCTCATGCACTGAGCCAGGGATATAGCTCACACATTATAAAGCACTCACACAGTCAGTCAGTCAGTCACACAGTCAGTCAGTCAATCAGTCACACAGTCAGTCAGTCACACAGTCAGTCAGTTACACAGTCAGTCAGTCAGCAAGTCAGTCAGTCAGTCAGTCACACAGTCAGTCAGTCAGTCACACAGTCAGTCAGTCAATCAGTCACACAGTCAGTCAATCACACTGGTGATAGCCAGCTTGACATACCCTCTCGGGCTGGATGAGTTGGGTGACAGCCAGCTTGACCTACCCTCTCGGGCTGGAAGAGTTGGGTGACAGCCAGCTTGACATTCCCTCTCGGTCACACTACTTAATCTGTGGTGCCATTCTAGGGACTACTGCCCTCTCATTACATTCCAAGTCAATTATAATACATCTGTAATCTCTCATAGTACAGGAGGAAGAGGGATGGATCATTAGAGCTACTCAATGACTTCCCAGAGGCTGGTCTCTCAGCTTGTGACTATAGTGTCCCCCACTAGGGAAGACCACCATACAGGATCATCATACTCAATGACTTCCTAGAGGCTGGTCTCTCAGCTTGTGACTATAGTGTCCCCCACTAGGGAAGACCACCAGACAGGATCATCATACTCAATGACTTCCCAGAGGCTGGTCTCTCAGCTTGTGACTATAGTGTCCCCCACTAGGGAAGACCACCAGACAGGATCATCATACTCAATCACTTCCCAGAGGCTGGTCTCTCAGCTTGTGACTATAGTGTCCCCCACTAGGGAAGACCACCAGACAGGATCAGGGTCCCTGCAGAGATTCTAAAGGTTACAACAAGTCCTGCTGTCCCAAATGGCAATTCCCTTTATAGTGCACTACTTGAGAACAGGCCCTATAGGGGAGTAGTGCACTACTTTAGACCAGGCCTATAGGGAGTAGTGCACTACTTTAGACCAGGCCCTATAGGGGAGTAGTGCACTACTTTAGACCAGGCCCTATAGGGAGTAGTGCACTACTTTAGACCAGGCCCTATAGGGGAGTAGTGCACTACTTTAGACCAGGCCCTATAGGGGAGTAGTGCATTACTTTAGACCAGGCCCTATAGGGGAGTAGTGCACTACTTTAGACCAGGCCCTATAGGGGAGTAGTGCACTACTTTAGACCAGGGCCCATAAAAGCCATTTAGGACGCATCTGAAGGAGTGTCACCGAAACAAATGTCAGGGCGGCCATTTAATGTGTTTTTTTAATGTGTTTTAGCTATTGTTCCTATAAGCAATCTATCAAAACATATCCTCATTTGACCTTCATGGACCTGGACATGAAATATTAGATAAAAGCATGACACAAGAAAGCATACATCTCTATTCATCATCATTTGTTTGGTCTGTCATTTAAAAAGCATAATAGCAGTTACAAATCCACCCCCCCCCCCCCCTTTTTTTTTTATAACTTGCAGAACTCGCCGCATCTTCATTCCCTGGTGCCGATAACGCAGTTCAGGAGTCTAATGTTGAATTTGTTAAATGAGAATTGTATCTGTTTTGATGAACCATAAACATGCATTGTAGTGTTGAAATGGTCGTTTAAAAAAGAAATGGTAATCTGTATTATTATAAAAAAATATATTTTCATCTTTAAACTTGTGCTATTTTCTGTCCAACGTTGAATTTGTTTAACTTGTTTACCTCAGGGCACCATTGAAAATGAGACCCTGGTCTCAATGGGGTCCCCTGGCAAGATGGTGCTGACAGACATGGCAGCTCTGCTTCTAGCTCCTAAGACATGACAGCCATGACAGCTCTGCTTCTAGCTCCTAAGACATGACAGACATGACAGCTCTGCTTCTAGCTCCTAAGACATGACAGCCATGGCAGCTCTGCTTCTAGCTCCTAAGACATGACAGCCATGACAGCTCTGCTTCTAGCTCCTAAGACATGACAGCCATGACAGCTCTGCTTTTAGCTCCTAAGACATGACAGCCATGACAGCTCTGCTTTTAGCTCCTAAGACATGACAGCCATGACAGCTCTGCTTCTAGCTCCTAAGACATGACAGCCATGACAGCTCTGCTTTTAGCTCCTAAGACATGACAGCCATGACAGCTCTGCTTCTAGCTCCTAAGACATGACAGCCATGACAGCTCTGCTTCTAGCTCCTAAGACATGACAGCCATGACAGCTCTGCTTCTAGCTCCTAAGACATGACAGCCATGACAGCTCTGCTTCTAGCTCCTAAGACATGACAGCCATGACAGCTCTGCTTTTAGCTCCTAAGACATGACAGCCATGACAGCTCTGCTTCTAGCTCCTAAGACATGACAGCCATGACAGCTCTGCTTCTAGCTCCTAAGACATGACAGCCATGGCAGCTCTGCTTTTAGCTCCTAAGACATGACAGCCATGACAGCTCTGCTTTTAGCTCCTAAGACATGACAGCCATGACAGCTCTGCTTTTAGCTCCTAAGACATGACAGCCATGACAGCTCTGCTTCTAGCTCCTAAGACATGACAGCCATGACAGCTCTGCTTTTAGCTCCTAAGACATGACAGCCATGACAGCTCTGCTTTTAGCTCCTAAGACATGACAGCCATGACAGCTCTGCTTTTAGCTCCTAAGACATGACAGCCATGACAGCTCTGCTTCTAGCTCCTAAGACATGACAGCCATGGCAGCTCTGCTTCTAGCTCCTAAGACATGACAGCCATGGCAGCTCTGCTTCTAGCTCCTAAGACATGACAGCCATGACAGCTCTGCTTCTAGCTCCTAAGACATGACAGCCATGGCAGCTCTCCTTCTAGCTCCTAAGACATGACAGCCATGACAGCTCTGCTTCTAGCTCCTAAGACATGACAGCCATGACAGCTCTGCTTTTAGCTCCTAAGACATGACAGCCATGGCAGCTCTGCTTCTAGCTCCTAAGACATGACAGCCATGGCAGCTCTGCTTCTAGCTCCTAAGACATGACAGCCATGACAGCTCTGCTTCTAGCTCCTAAGACATGACAGCCATGACAGCTCTGCTTCTAGCTCCTAAGACATGACAGCCATGGCAGCTCTGCTTCTAGCTCCTAAGACATGACAGCCATGGCAGCTCTGCTTCTAGCTCCTAAGACATGACAGCCATGACAGCTCTGCTTCTAGCTCCTAAGACATGACAGCCATGGCAGCTCTGCTTCTAGCTCCTAAGACATGACAGCCATGACAGCTCTGCTTTTAGCTCCTAAGACATGACAGCCATGACAGCTCTGCTTTTAGCTCCTAAGACATGACAGCCATGACAGCTCTGCTTCTAGCTCCTAAGACATGACAGCCATGGCAGCTCTGCTTCTAGCTCCTAAGACATGACAGCCATGACAGCTCTGCTTCTAGCTCCTAAGACATCACAGCCATGACAGCTCTGCTTCTAGCTCCTAAGACATGACAGCCATGACAGCTCTGCTTTTAGCTCCTAAGAAACTTTGCAGTATTTCGTTTTTGTGTGTGTTATTTCTTACATTATTAGCCCAGAAATGTTTTGTGTTATTACATACAGACGGCAATAACTTTTGGATATCAGAGCAATGCATTAAGACCAGGAATACGACTTTCCTGAATTGTAACCTTCGTTCGTAACCCCACAGGGCAATTGAACTTATCCCAGAGGCTGCTCCAAGACGCCACCGGCGGAGAAGAGGTATTCAGAGTGGACTACTAGTCCGACTCAGGAGGTGTGCACACCGTCCAGCGCTTCTGAGTATATTACTCGCTACTGCTCAGTCTCTGGACAATAAAGTAGACGAGCTCAGGGCGAGGATCTCCTTCCAGAGAGACATCAGGGACTGTAACATACTCTGTTTCATGGAATCATGGCTCTTTCCGGATATACTGTCCCTGTCCATACAGCCAGTTGGGTTCTCAGTACATTGCGCAGACAGGAATAAAGAACTCTCCGGGAAGAAGAAAGGCGGAGGTGTATGTCTCATGATTAACTACTCATGGTGTGATTGTGGTAACGTACAAAAACTCAAGTCCTTTTGTTCACCCGACCTAGAATACCTCACAATCAAAAGCCTCCCGAGATAATTATTTTCGGTTGTAGTCACAGTCATGTATATTCCCCCTCAAGGCGATATCACGACGACCCTCAAGGAACTACACTGAACTTTGTGCAAACTGGAAACCACAAATCCTGAGGCCGCATTTATTGTAGTTGGGGATTTCAACAAAGAAAATTTGAGGAAAACGCTACCGAAGTTCTATCAACACATTGACTGTAGTATTCGTGCTGCTAAAACGCTTGACCGACAGTTAGTCCAACTTCCCGGGATGGCTACAAGGCCATCCCCCGCCCTCCCTTCAGCGAATCAGGTCAATACTCCATTTTGCTCGTCTTTTCCTATAGGTAGAAACTCAAACAGGAAGTACTCGTGCTAAGGTATATTCAACACTGATCTGACCAATCACAATCCATGCTTCAAGAATTTCTTGATCACACGGACAGGGATATGTTCCCGGTTGCCTCTGAGAATAACATTGACATGTATGATGACACGGTGACTGAGTTCATCAGGAAGTTGGGATGTTGTTTCCCACTGACTATTAAAACTTCCCGAGACGAGAAACAGTGGATCTCTGGCAGCATTCAAGCAAAACTAAAAGTGCAAACCACCGAATTTAACCATGGTAAGGTGACTGGGAATATGGGTGAATACAAACAGTGCAGTTATTACTTCCATAAGGCAATCAAACAGACAAAACGTCAGTACAGAGACAAAGTGGAGTCACAATTCAACAGCTCAGACACGAGACGTATGTGGCAGAGTCTACAGACAATCACTGATTACAAAGAGGAAACCAGCCACGTCGCGGACACCGACGTCTTGCTCCCAGACAAGCTAAACACTTTCATCGCCCGCTTTGAGGATAACACAGTACCACCGACGCGGCCCGCTACCAAGAAATGTGGGCTATCATTCTCCGTGACAGACGTGAATAAGACATTTAAACGTGTTAACCCTCGCAAGGCTGCCGGCTCTTTCGGCATCCCTAGCCGCATCCTCAGAACATTCGCATACCAGCTGGCTGGAGTGTTTATGGACATATTCAATCGATCCCTATCCCAGTCTGCTTTCCCCACATGCTTCAAGATGTCCACCATTGTTCCTGTACCCAAGAAAGCAATTTAACTAAATGACTATCGCCTGTAGCACTCAATTCTGTCATCATGAAGTGCTTTGAGAGACTAGTCAAGGATCATATCACCTCTACTTTACCTGACACCCTAGACCCACTTCAATTTGCTTACCGTCCCAATGCCCTATCCCATCTGGACAAGAGGAATACCTACGTCAGAATGCTGTTTATTGACTATAGCTCAGCCTTCAACACCATAGTACCCTCCAAGCTCATCATTAAGCTCGGGGCCCTGGGTCTGAACCCCGCCCTGTGCAACTGGGTCCTGGACTTCCTGACAGGCCGCCCCCAGGTGGTGAAGGTAGGAAACAACACCTCCACTTCGCTGATCCTCAATACAGGGGCCACACAAGGGTGCGTGCTCAGCCCCCTCCTGTACTCCCTGTTCACCCATGACTGCGTGGCCACACAAGCCTCCAACTCAATCAATCAATCAAATGTATTTATAAAGCCCTTCTTACATCCGCTGATGTCACAATGTGCTGTACAGAAACCCAGCCTAAACTCCAAACAGCAAGCAATGCAGGTGTAGAAGCACAGTGGCTAGGAAAAACTACCTAGAAAGGCCGGAACCTAGGAAGAAACCTAGAGAGGAACCAGGCTATGAGGGGTGGCCAGTCCTCTTCTGGCTGTGTGGAGGGTGGAGATTATAACAGAACATGGCCAAGATGTTCAAACGTTCATAGATGTCCAGCAGGGTCAAATAATAATAATCACAGTGGTTGTAGAGGGTGTAACAGGTCAGCACCTCAAGAGTAAATGTCCAACTCAATCACCAAGTTTGCAGATGACACAACAGTTGTAGGCCTGATGACCAATAATGACGAGAGGATCACCTCCTCCCTGGCAGAGTGGTGCCAGGAAAATAACCTCTCACTCAACGTCAACAAAAACAAAGGAGTGGATTTTAGGAAACAGCAGAGAGAACACTCCCATATCCACATCGACGGGACCGCAGTGGAGAAGGTGAAAAGCTTCAATTTCCTCTGCGTACATTTCACCGACGCTCTGACACTCTGAAATGGTCCACCCACACAGACAGTGTGATGAAGAAGATGTAACAGCGCCTCTTCAACCTAAGGAGGCATGATGAAACTCGGCTTGGCACCTAAGACCCTCACAAACTTTTACAGATGCACAATTGAGAGCATCCTGTCGGGCTGTATCACCACCTGGTACGGCAACTGCACTGACCACAAAGGCAGGGCTCTCCAGAGGGTGGTGCGGTCTGCTCAACGCATCACTGGGGTTACACTGCCTGCCCTCCAGGACACCAACAGCACCCGATGTCACAGGAAGGCCAAAAGGACCATCAAGGACAACAACCACCTGAGCCACTGCCTGTTCACCCTGCTATCATCCAGAAGGCGAGGTCTGTACAGGTGCATCAAAGCTGGGACTAGAGACTGAAAAACATATTCTATCTCAAGGCCATCAGACTGTTAAATAGCCATCACTAGCCGGCTACCATCCGGTTACTCAACCCTGCACCTTAGAGGCTGCTGCCCTATATACATAAACATGGAACACCGGCCACTCTAATAATGGAACACCGGCCACTCTAATAATGGAACACTGGCCACTCTAATAATGGAACACCGCCACTCTAATAATGGAACACCGGCCACTCTAATAACGGAACACCGCCACTCTAATAATGGAACACTGGCCACTCTAATAATGGAACACTGGCCACTCTAATAATGGAACACCGGCCACACTAATAATGGAACACTGGCCACTCTAATAATGGAACACCGGCCACACTAATAATGGAACACTGGCCACTCTAATAATGGAACACTGGCCACTCTAATAATGGAACACCGGCCACTCTAATAACGGAACACCGGCCACACTAATAATGGAACACCGGCCACTCTAATAACGGAACACCGGCCACACTAATAATGGAACACCGGCCACTCTAATAATGGAACACTGGCCACTCTAATAATGGAACACCGGCCACACTAATAATGGAACACTGGCCACACTAATAATGGAACACTGGCCACTCTAATAATGGAACACCGGCCACTCTAATAATGGAACACCGGCCACTCTAATAATGGAACACCGGCCACTCTAATAATGGAACACCGGCCACACTAATAATGGAACACTGGCCACTCTAATAATGGAACACCGGCCACTCTAATAATGGAACACCGGCCACTCTAATAACGGAACACCGGCCACACTAATAATGGAACACCGGCCACACTAATAATGGAACACCGGCCACACTAATAATGGAACACCGGCCACACTAATAATGGAACACCGGCCACTCTAATAATGGAACACCGGCCACTCTAATAATGGAACACCGGCCACTCTAATAATGGAACACCGGCCACTCTAATAATGGAACACCGGCCACTCTAATAATGGAACACCGCCACTCTAATAATGGAACACTGGCCACACTAATAATGGAACACTGGCCACTCTAATAACGGAACACCGCCACTCTAATAATGGAACACCGCCACTCTAATAATGGAACACCGCCACTCTAATAATGGAACACCGGCCACTCTAATAATGGAACACTGGCCACTCTAATAATGGAACACTGGCCACTCTAATAATGGAACACCGGCCACTCTAATAATGGAACACCGCCACTCTAATAATGGAACACTGGCCACACTAATAATGGAACACTGGCCACTCTAATAATGGAACACCGCCACTCTAATAATGGAACACTGGCCACACTAATAATGGAACACTGGCCACACTAATAATGGAACACCGCCACTCTAATAATGGAACACTGGCCACACTAATAATGGAACACTGGCCACTCTAATAACGGAACACCGCCACTCTAATAACGGAACACCGGCCACTCTAATAATGGAACACCGGCCACTCTAATAATGGAACACTGGCCACTCTAATAATGGAACACCGGCCACACTAATAATGGAACACTGGCCACACTAATAACGGAACACCGCCACTCTAATAATGGAACACTGGCCACTCTAATAATGGAACACTGGCCACTCTAATAATGGAACACTGGCCACTCTAATAATGGAACACTGGCCACTCTAATAATGGAACACCGGCCACACTAATAATGGAACACCGCCACTCTAATAATGGAACACTGGCCACTCTAATAACGGAACACCGGCCACTCTAATAATGGAACACCGGCCACTCTAATAATGGAACACCGGCCACTCTAATAATGGAACACTGGCCACTCTAATAATGGATCACTTTAATAATGTTTACAAACTGCTTTACTCATCTCATATGTATATACTGTATTATATTCTACTGTATTCTAGTCAATGCCACTCCGACATTAATCTTACTAATATATATATATATATATATATATATATATATATTAACTTTCCCCTTTAGATTTGTGTATTGTTGTGAATGGTTAGACACTACTGCACTGTTGAAGCTAGGAACACAAGCATTTCATTACACCAGCAATAACATCTGCTAAATATGTGTATGTGACAAATAACATTTGATTTGAAAAACCAAAAGAAAACATCCATTATAAAGTAATCTGGTGATCCAAAACCTTGTCAGCCTCCATTTATCTGAGGCGTTATCTGAGGCGTTATTGGTCAATTCCTTCTTGAAGCCACCTGAGACTGTGTCTATTTCCCAAATTATACCCTATTCTCTACATAGTGCACCTACGGCTCCTGGTCAAAACTAGTGCACTGTAAAGGGACAAGGGTACCATTTGAGACTAGGGGCAGCATAACGTTACCCAGTAACACACTCATCGCTATTCCCTGCACCCTGTTCCCTGGTGGCAAACAGCACAGGCAAACCCAAGGCCTGGCTGCTTTTATTCTGGATGATTAAACACACAGGGGGCTGGACATGAATATATGGACCCGGGAGAGGCAGGCCGGGAGAGACAGCCATTAGACCAGGGAGAGACAGTCATTAGACCAGGGAGAGGCAGCCATTAGACCAGGGAGAGGCAGCCATTAGACCAGGGAGAGGCAGCCATTAGACCAGGGAGAGGCAGCCATTAGAACAGGGAGAGGCAGCCATTAGACCAGGGAGAGACAGCCAGTAGACCAGGGAGAGACAGCCAGTAGACCAGGGAGAGACAGCCAGTAGACCAGGGAGAGACAGCCATTAGACCAGGGAGAGACAGTCATTAGACCAGGGAGAGGCAGCCATTAGACCAGGGAGAGGCAGCCATTAGACCAGGGAGAGGCAGCCATTAGACCAGGGAGAGGCAGCCATTAGAACAGGGAGAGGCAGCCATTAGACCAGGGAGAGACAGCCAGTAGAGCAGGGAGAGACAGCCAGTAGACCAGGGAGAGACAGCCAGTAGACCAGGGAGAGACAGCCATTAGACCAGGGAGAGACAGTCATTAGACCAGGGAGAGGCAGCCATTAGACCAGGGAGAGGCAGCCATTAGACCAGGGAGAGGCAGCCATTAGACCAGGGAGAGGCAGCCATTAGAACAGGGAGAGGCAGCCATTAGACCAGGGAGAGACAGCCATTAGACCAGGGAGAGACAGCCAGTAGACCAGGGAGAGACAGCCAGTAGACCAGGGAGAGACAGCCATTAGACCAGGGAGAGACAGCCAATAGACCAGGGAGAGGCAGCCATTAGACCAGGGAGAGACAGCCATTAGACCAGGGAGAGACAGCCATTAGACCAGGGAGAGACAGCTATTAGACAGGGAGAGGCAGCCAGGGAGAGACAGCCATTAGACCAGGGAGAGACAGCCATTAGACCAGGGAGAGACAGCCATTAGACCAGGGAGAGGCAGCCAGGGAGAGGCAGCCATTAGACCAGGGAGAGGCAGCCAGGGAGAGGCAGCCATTAGACCAGGGAGAGACAGCCATTAGACCAGGGAGAGGCAGCCGTTAGACCAGGGAGAGACAGCCATTAGACCAGGGAGAGACTGCCATTAGACCAGGGAGAGACAGCCATTAGACCAGGGAGAGACAGCCTTTAGACCAGGGAGAGGCAGCCATTAGACCAGGGAGAGACAGCCATTAGACCAGGGAGAGACAGCCATTAGACCAGGGAGAGACAGCCAGGGAGAGACAGCCATTAGACCAGGGAGAGGCAGCCATTAGACTAGGAGCCCTAAGACAAACAGGTCCGTAAACTATCATCTAAATGTGGGTTGGAGAGCAGACACAACATGTAATACCTCTCAAATGATAAATGGTTCATTCAATTTTGGTACTTCTCAAATGTTGAATCTCTCTTTCCCTCTCTCTCTCTCGATCTTTCTATCTCTCTCTCTTGTTCTCGCTCAATCTTTTTCTCTCTTTATGTTTCTCTCTCTGTGTCTCTGTCTCTCTCAATGTTTCTCTCTCTCTCTCAATATTTCTCGCTCTCTCAATGTTTCTCGCTCTCTCTCTGTTCTCTCAATGTTTCTCTCTCAATGTTTTTCTCTCTCTGTCTCTCTCTCTGTCTCTCTTAATGTTTTTCTCTCTCTGTCTCTCCTTCTCTGTGTATCTCTCTCTCTGTCTCTCTCTGTCTCTCTCTTTCTTTCTCTCTCAATGATTTTCTCTCTCAATGTTTTTCTCTCTCTGTCTCTCTTTCTCTGTGTCTCTCTGTCTCTGTCTATCTCTCTTTCTCTCTCAATGATTTTCTCTCTCTCTGTCTCTCTCTCAATTCAAGGGGCTTTATTGGCATGGGAAACATATGTTAACATTGCCAAAGCAAGTGGAGTAGATAATATACAAAAGTGAAATTAACAATAAAAATGAACAGTAAACATTACAATATAAAGACACTACAAATGTCATATTAAGTATATATACAGTGTTGTAAAGATCTCGCCTGCCTGCCTGCCTGCCAGCCAGCCTGCCAGCCAGCCAGCCAGCCAGCCAGCCAGCCAGCCTGCCAGCCAGCCAGCCAGCCTGCCAGCCAGCCTGCCTGCCTGCCTGCCTGCCAGCCAGCCAGCCAGCCAGCCTGCCAGCCAGCCAGCCAGCCTGCCAGCCAGCCAGCCAGCCAGCCTGCCAGCCAGCCAGCCAGCCTGCCAGCCAGCCTGCCAGCCAGCCTGCCTGCCTGCCTGCCTGCCAGCCAGCCAGCCAGCCAGCCAGCCTGCCAGCCAGCCAGCCTGCCAGCCAGCCTGCCTGCCTGCAAGCCAGCCTGCCAGCCAGCCAGCCAGCCAGCCAGAGTATGTGTTTACATTGGTCTGGGCTGCTATGCCATGGCCAAGCAGGCAGTGTTAACACAACAGTGTCTAGAAACAGGATTATGTGTCTTTGTGTTTTATCAGTTGTAATCTGGTCATCTGTTCTGTACAGTGGTCCTGAAGTAAAGCAGAAGAATGGGCCTGGTGACATGCATTGAAAGGCGTGGCCTTTTTGGTGGCTTTCTTTTACAAGTTACTATGAATGAACAGATTTATATCCTAAAACTTGTCAATACTAAACGTTATATTAAGGGACATTCATTGCGTGATAAGAAATATTGTGCCTTCAGAAAGTGTTCATAACCTTTGACTTATTCCACATTTTGTTGTTACAGCCTGAATTATATTCTCACCCGTCTACACACAATAATAATAATAACAATAATAATAATAATAATAATAATAATAATAATAATAATAACAATAATAATAATAACAATAATAATAATAATAATAACAATAATAATAATAATAATAATGACAATAATAATAATAATAATAATGACAACAATAATAATAACAATAATAATAATAATAACAATAATAATAATAATAATAATAACAATAATAATAATAACAATAATAAGAATAATAATAATAATAACAATAATAATAATAACAATAATAATAATAACAATAATAATAATAACAATAATAATAATAATAACAATAATAATAATAATAACAATAATAATAATAACAATAATAATAATAACAACAATAATAATAATAACAATAATAATAATGACAAAGTGAAAATATGTTTTTTAAATGTTTGCAAATTTTTTGAAAAATTAAATACAGAAAAAAATTATTTACAAAAGTATTCACAACATTCAATACATGTTAGAATCACATTTGGCAGTGATTACAGCTGTGAGTCTTTCTGGGTACGTCTCTAAGAGCTGTGAGTCTTTCTGGGTACGTCTCTAAGAGCTGGGTCTTTCTGGGTAAGCCTCTAAGAGCTGTGAGTCTTTCTGGGTACGTCTCTAAGAGCTGTGAGTCTTTCTGGGTACGTCTCTAAGAGCTGAGTCTTTCTGGGTACGTCTCTAAGAGCTGGGTCTTTCTGGGTACGTCTCTAAGAGCTGGGTCTTTCTGGGTACGTCTCTAAGAGCTGTGAGTCTTTCTGGGCCAGTCTCTAAGAGCTGTGAGTCTTTCTGGGTACGTCTCTAAGAGCTGAGTCTTTCTGGGTACGTCTCTAAGAGCTGTGAGTCTTTCTGGGCCAGTCTCTAAGAGCTGGGTCTTTCTGGGTACGTCTCTAAGAGCTGAGTCTTTCTGGGTACGTCTCTAAGAGCTGTGCGTCTTTCTGGGTACGTCTCTAAGAGCTGGGTCTTTCTGGGTACGTCTCTAAGAGCTGTGAGTCTTTCTGGGCCAGTCTCTAAGAGCTGAGTCTTTCTGGGCCAGTCTCTAAGAGCTGAGTCTTTATGGGCCAGTCTCTAAGAGCTGAGTCTTTCTGGGCCAGTCTCTAAGAGCTGGGTCTTTCTGGGCCAGTCTCTTAGAGCTGAGTCTTTCTGGGCCAGTCTCTAAGAGCTGAGTCTTTCTGGGCCAGTCTCTAAGAGCTGTGAGTCTTTCTGGGTCAGTCTCTAAGAGCTGTGAGTCTTTCTGGGAACATCTCTGAGAGCTGTGAGTCTTTCTAGGTAAGCCTCTAAGAGCTGTGAGTTTTTCTAGGTAAGTCTCTAAGAGCTGTGAGTCTTTCTAGGTAAGCCTCTAAGAGCTGTGAGTCTTTCTAGGTAAGCCTCTAAGAGCTGTGAGTCTTTCTGGGTAAGCCTCTAAGAGCTGTGAGTCTTTCTGGGTAAGCCTCTAAGAGCTGTGAGTCTTTATAGATAAGCCTCTAAGAGCTGTGAGTCTTTCTAGGTAAGCCTCTAAGAGCTGTGAGTCTTTCTGGGTAAGCCTCTAAGAGCTGTGAGTCTTTCTGGGTAAGCCTCTAAGAGCTGTGAGTCTTTCTGGGTAAGCCTCTAAGAGCTGTGAGTCTTTCTGGGTAAGCCTCTAAGAGCTGTGAGTCTTTCTGGGTAAGCCTCTAAAAGCTTTACACATTATTATTTTAAATTCGTCAATCTCTGTCAAGTTTATTGTTTATCATTGCTAGACAGACATTTTCAAGTCTTGCCATATTTTTTCAAGGTGATTTACACTGAACAAAAATATAAACACATCATCAAAGTTCATCATAGTTACATTTCATATAAAGAAAATCAGTCAATTTTAAATACATTCATTAGCTGCTAATCTATGGGTTTCACTTGACTGGGAATACAGATATGCATCTGTTGGTCACAGATACCTTTAATAAAGGTAGGGGCGTGGATCAGAAAACCAGTCAGTATCTGGTGTGACCACCATTTACCTCATGCAGCGAGACACATCTCCTTCACATAGAGTTGATCAGTCTGTTGATTGTGACCTGTGGGATGGTGTCCCACTCCTCTTCAATGGCTGTGTGAAGTTGCTGGATATTGGTGGGAACTGGAACACGCTGTTGTACACGTTGATCCAGAGCATCCCAAACATGCTCAATGGATGACATGTCTGGTGAGTATTCAGGCCATGGAAGAACTGGGACTTTTCAGCTTCCAGGAATTGTGTACAGATCCTTGTGATCCTTGTGACATGGGGCGGTGCAATATCATGCTGAAACATGAGGTGAATTGCGGCGGATGAATGGCACGACAACGGGCCTCAGGATCTCATGGTATCTCTGTGCATTCAAATTGCCATCGATAAAATGCAATTGTGTTCGTTGTCCGTAGCTTATACCGGCCCATACCATAACCCCACCTCCACCATGAGGGGTTTTCTAACGTCAGCGTTGTGAACAGAGTGCCCTGTTCACAACACTGAGGTTAGCAAACCACTCACCCACACAACGCCATAAACATGGTCTGCGGTTGTGAGGCCAGTACTGTCAAATTCTCTAAAATGTCACTGTAGGCGGCTTATGGTAGAGAAATGAACATTCAATTATCCGGCAATAGTTCTGGTGGACATTCCTGCTGTCAGAATGCCAATTGCACGCTCCCTCAAAACTTGAGACATCTGTGGCATTGTATTGTGTGACAAAACTTCACATTGTAGAGTGGCCTTTTATTGTCCCCAGCACAAGATGCACCTGTGTAATGATCATGCTGATTAATCAGCTTCTTGATAGGCCACACCTGTCAGGTGGATGGATTATCTTGACAAAGAAGAAATACTCACTAACAGGGATGTCAACACAATTTGTGCCCAACATTTGAGAGGAATACGCTTTTTGTGCGTATGGAAAACCTCTGACAGCTTTTTTTTTTTTTTTTTTTTACCTTTGTTTAACGAGGCAAGTCAGTTAAGAACAAATTCTTATTTTCAATGACGGCCTGGGAACAGTGGGTTAACTGCCTGTTCAGGGGCAGAACGACAGATTTGTACCTTGTCAGCTCGGGGGTTTGAACTCGCAACCTTCCGGTTACTAGTCCAACGCTCTAACCACTAGGCTACGCTGCCGCCCCTTCAGCTCATGAAACATGGGACCAACACTTTACATGTAGCGATTATATTTTTGTTCAGTGTTAGTCAAAACTGTAACTAGGCCACTCAGGAACATTCAATGTCATCTTGGTAAGCAACTCCAGTGTATATTTTCCCTTCTGTTTTAAGTTCTTGTCCTGCTGAAAGGTGAATTTGTCTGTTGGAAAGCAGACTGAACCAGGTTTTCCTCTAGGATTTTGCCTGTGCTTAGCTCTATTCTGTTTCTTTTTATCCTAAAAAAACTGCCTAGTCCTTGTCGATGACAAGCACACCCATCACATGATGCAGCAACCACCATGTTTGAACATACGAAGAGTAGTACTCAGTGATGTGTTGTGGTAGATTTGCTCTAAACATAACGCTTTGTATTCAGGACATAAAGTGAATTTCTTTGCCACATTTTTCGCAGTGTTTCTTTAGTGTCTTGTTGCTGTCATGTCCGTCGTTGAAATGAGTGGCGTGAGTAGAGTTCCACATATTTATTGAGGTGAAACTTCAAACAACAAATAAATAAACCAACGTGCAGTTCGTAGCGCACATAGGCACTAAACACAAACAATATCGCACAACGCAGGTGGGAATTAGGACCACTCTAAGTATGATCCCCAAATAGAGGCAACGACCATTAGCTGCCTCCAATTGGGAACCATACTTACACCAACATAGAAAATAAAAACTAGAAAACCCCACGAACCCCGAGGGCTCTCTATGGTCAAGGTGTGACAGTTGCAAACAGGATGACATTTTTGGAATATTTATATTTATTATTTATATTCTGTACTAGCTTCCTTCTGTACTAGCTTCCTTCTGTACTAGCTTCCTTCTTTTAACTCTGTCATTTAGGTTAGTATTGTGGAGTAACTACGATGCTGTTGATCCATCCTCAGTTTTCTTCCTTTCACAGCCATTAAACTCTGTAACTGTTTTAAAGTCACCATTGGGCTCAAGGTGAAATCCCTGAGCAGTTTCCTTCCTCTCCGGCAACTGAGTTAGGAAGGACGCCTGTATCTTTGTAGTGACTGGGTGTATTGATGCACCATCCAGAATGTAATTAATAACTTCACCTTACTCAAAGGGATACTCAGTGTCTGATTTTTTTTCTTCATTTTTACCAATCGGTGCCCTTCTTTTCTTTCTGCTTTTATTATTTATACCAATCTACCAATCGGTGCCCTTCTTTTCTTTCTGCTTTTATTATTTATACCAATCTACCAATCGGTGCCCTTCTTTTCTTTCTGCTTTTATTATTTATACCAATCTACCAATCGGTGCCCTTCTTTTCTTTCTGCTTTTATTATTTATACCAATCTACCAATCGGTGCCCTTCTTTTCTTTCTGCTTTTATTATTTATACCAATCTACCAATAGGTGCCCTTCTTTGCGAGACATTGGAAAATCTCCCTGGTCTTTGTGGTTGAAATCCACTACACGACTGAGGGACCTTACAGATAATTGTGTGTGTGGGGTACAGAGATGAGGTAGTCATTCAAAACTCATGTTAAACACTACTATTATAGTCCCTGCTACCACTAACGAGGAGCGTAACAATACTACAATATAACAAGGATATATAACAAGGATATACACTATAACAAGGAGAGATGGCCAGTCCTATATGAGATACAACACTATAACATGGAGAGATGGCCAGTCCTATAGGAGATACTACTACACTAACATGGAGAGATGGCCAGTCCTATAGGAGATACTACACTATAACAAGGAGAGATGGCCAGTCCTATATGAGATACTACTACACTGTAACAAGGAGAGATGGCCAGTCCTATATGGGATACTACACTATAACAAGGAGAGATGGCCAGTCCTATATGGGATACTACACTATAACAAGGAGAGATGGCCAGTACAATAGGAGATACAACACTATAACATGGAGAGATGGCCAGTCCTATATGGGATACTACACTATAACAAGGAGAGATGGCCAGTCCTATATGGGATACTACACTATAACATGGAGAGATGGCCAGTCCTATAGGAGATACTACTATACTATAACAAGGAGAGATGGCCAGTCCTATATGGGATACTACTACACTATAACAAGGAGAGATGGCCAGTCCTATAGGAGATACTACACTATAACAAGGAGAGATGGCCAGTCCTATATGGGATACTACTACACTATAACAAGGAGAGATGGCCAGTCCTATAGGAGATACTACTTGGCGCTGGTCTCAATAAACACTAACCTGTTTGACGTTGTAGCCTGTCTTGGCGCTGGTCTCAATAAACATGACGCTGAGCTCCTTGGCCCGCTGTTCTCCTTCCTCTATGGTGATCTGCCTGCGATGGAGAAATATTAGGTTCAGTTATCAAACATCCTTATGCCATTAAACAACATAAAGATGAGCTGGGTAAGGAGGTTTTCTACAGTAGAGACCCCCCGGGTAAGGAGGTTTTCTACAGTAGAGACCCACCGGGTAAGGAGGTTTTCTACAGTAGAGACCCACTGGGTAAGGAGGTTTTCTACAGTAGAGACCCACTGGGTAAGGAGGTTTTCTACAGTAGAGACCCACTGGCTGGGTAAGGAGGTTTTCCACAGTAGATACCCACTGGGTAAGGAGGTTTTCCACAGTAGATACCCACTGGGTAAGGAGGTTTTCCACAGTAGAGACCCCCCGGGTAAGGAGGTTTTCTACAGTAGAGACCCACCGGGTAAGGAGGTTTTCTACAGTAGAGACCCACTGGGTAAGGAGGTTTTCTACAGTAGAGACCCACTGGGTAAGGAGGTTTTCTACAGTAGAGACCCACTGGGTAAGGAGGTTTTCTACAGTAGAGACCCACTGGGTAAGGAGGTTTCCTACAGTAGAGACCCACTGGGTAAGGAGGTTTTCTACAGTAGAGACCCACTGGGAACGGAGGTTTTCTACAGTAGAGACCCACTGGGTAAGGAGGTTTTCTACAGTAGATACCCACTGGGTAAGGTTTTCTACAGTAGAGACTCCCTGGGTAAGGAGGTTTCCTACAGTAGAGACCCACTGGGTAAGGAGGTTTTCTACAGTAGAGACCCACTGGGTAAGGAGGTTTTCTACAGTAGAGACCCACTGGGTAAGGAGGTTTTCTACAGTAGAGACCCACTGGGTAAGGAGGTTTCCTACAGTAGAGACCCACTGGGTAAGGAGGTTTTCTACAGTAGAGACCCACTGGGTAAGGAGGTTTCCTACAGTAGAGACCCACTGGGTAAGGAGGTTTCCTACAGTAGAGACCCACTGGGAACGGATGCCATTATAATGTCTAGTTTTGATTTACATTTTGTTTAAGTTGTCAAATAACTTTAATTCAATTTAAAATGTTTACCACGTCACTGG
This sequence comes from Oncorhynchus kisutch, assembly GCF_002021735.2. NCBI lineage: Eukaryota > Metazoa > Chordata > Actinopteri > Salmoniformes > Salmonidae > Oncorhynchus > Oncorhynchus kisutch. The sequence continues at coordinate 3,711,591 of NC_034186.2, forward strand.
ATTTGGGTTAAAAATTGTGTGATTTTTTTAAATATTTTTTTTTAAACAAAATTCACAAAATTCCTTTACATTGATGACTTTTTATAAATGGAATCAATTTTCCACATTGATTCAATGTCATCACATTGCAGTAGTTGTGTTGAAGTAATATTGATTCAACCAGTTTGTGCCCAATGGGGGAGTAGTGAAGTGTACAGAAACCAACAATCTGCCTCATGACTCATTCCCTCACTGAGCAGCAGTACTGGTGGTGAAGCTGATTCATTGTTTTGTGGCCTGAGAAAATGAATGAATTATTGTCTATTACTACGACTCTGATGAATTAGTCTTGGGGAAGGGGAGAAAACGGATAATGCCAGGTGACATAATGTCGGGATCTAAATCTGTTTACAAATGTTGAAAAAAAACTAATACGTAAAGTCGAATCGCAGAAATCCATGTTTGAGGTTGATCTCTTCTTCATGGGCTTTAGGCTAGCTAGCTTGCTTTTTTGGTGGGTTGGAAGTATTAGCATCAGCAATCCCTCAAAGGGTTCATAGTATACGACGGTCAAGTGTATCTGGACAGAGACTATAACATCCTGCTGACTAGACCAGACCAGCCCAGACCAGCCTGGTAGCTAATCCAACGGGTACGGAAACCCGCAACCACACAGCTCTCCAGAGGGTAGTGAGGTCTGCCCAACGCATCACCGGGGTCACACCGCCTGCCCTCTAGGACACCTACACCACCTGATGTTACAGGAAGGTCAAGAAGACCATCAAGGACATCAACCACCCGAGCCACTGCCTGTTCACCCTGCTATCATCCAGAAGGCGAGGTCAGTACAGGTGCATCAAAGCTGGGACCGAGAGACTGAAAAACATCTTCTATCTCAAGGCCATCAGACTGTTAAATAGCCATCGCTAGCCGGCTTCCACCCGGTTACTCAACCCTGCACCTTAGAGGCTGCTGCCCTATATACATAAACATGGAACACCGGTCACTTTAACAATGTTTACATACGGTTTTTCTCATTTCATATGTATATACGGTATTTTAGTCAATGCCACTCCGACATTGCTCATCCTAATATTTATATATTTCACAATTTCATTAATTTCCTTTTCGATTTCTGTGTATTGTTGTGAATTGTTAGATATTACTGCACTGTTGGAGCTAGAAACACAAGCATTTCACTACACCCGCAATAACATCTGATAAGTGTACGTGACCAATAACATTTGATTTGAACTGTGTTACAGTCACAGACCGGCCAGCCCAGACCGGCCTGGTAGCTAAACTAACTGTGTTACAGTCACAGACCGGCCAGCCCAGACTGGCCTGGTAGCTAAACTAACTGTGTTACAGTCACAGACCGGCCAGCCCAGACCGGCCTGGTAGCTAAACTAACTGTGTTACAGTCACAGACCGGCCAGCCCAGACTGGCCTGGTAGCTAAACCAACTGTGTTACAGTCACAGACCGGCCAGCCCAGACCAGACTGGTAGCTAAACCAACTGTGTTACAGTCACAGAGCGGCCAGCCCTGACCGGCCTGGTAGCTAAACTAACTGTGTTACAGTCACAGAGCGGCCAGCCCAGACCAGCCTGGTAGCTAAACCAACTGTGTTACAGTCACAGAGCGGCCAGCCAAAGTAAAAATATAACTTCAAACAAACAGTACAATTAAAAGGTGAGGAGAAACAAAGTGTCAGCTTTAAGAAACACATGAGGGAGAAATGCTGCCCTAGATATGTGTCTGATGAATAGACTGAATAAAATGAGAAAAACATCTTCAGTAAGAAGTGAACCCCAGAACCACCACAACTCTGGAGCAGTATTTACAGAATACTAACCCCTGACAGTATTTACAGTATAACAGTATACTACCACCTGACAGTATTTACAGAATACTAACCCCTGACAGTATTTACAGAATACTACCACCTGACAGTATTTACAGAATACTAACCCCTGACAGTATTTACAGTATAACAGTATACTACCACCTGACAGTATTTACAGTATACTACCCCTGCCAGTATTTACAGTATACTACCAAGTGACAGTATACTACCACCTGACAGTATTTACAAGATAACAGTGTACTACCACCTGACAGTATTTACAGTATACTACCACCTGACAGTATTTACAGTATACTACCACATGACAGTATTAACAGTATACTACCACATGACAGTATTTACAGTATACTACCACATGACAGTATTTACAGTATACTACCACATGACAGTATTAACAGTATACCACCACATGACAGTATTTACAGTATACTACCACATGACAGTATTTACAGTATACTACCACCTGACAGTATTTACAGTATACTACCACATGACAGTATTTACAGTATAACAGTATTGTCACGCCCTGGTCAAAGTATTTTGTGTTTATCTTTATGTATTTGGTCAGGCCAGGGTGTGGCATGGGGTTTTTGTAATTGTGGTGTGTTTGTCTTGGGGTTTTGGTGGTGGTATTGGGATTGTAGCTTAGTGGGTTGTCTAGCAAAGTCTATGGCTGTCTGGAGTGGTTCTCAATCAGAGGCAGGTGCTTATCGTTGTCTCTGATTGGGAACCATATTTAGGCAGCCATATTCTTTGAGTTTGTGGTGGGTGATTGTCCTTAGTGTCCTATGTGTACACTCTGTTAGTTTGCACCAGATAGGCTGTTTCGTTTATTGTTTTTTGTAAGTTCGTGTTTCTTTGTTTGATTAAACATGGATCGCAATCGACACGCTGCAGTTTGGTCCGACTCTCATTCATCACCACTAGAAAACCGTAACAAGTATACTACCACACAGCGGTATTTACAGTATAACAGTATACTATCACCTGACAGTATTTACAGTATACTACCACCTGACAGTATTTACAGTATACTACCACCTGACAGTATTTACAGTATACTACCACATGACAGTATTTACAGTATAACAGTATACTACCACATGACAGTATTTACAGAATACTACCACCTGACAGTATTTACAGTATAACAGTATACTACCACCTGACACTATTTACAGTATACTACCAACTGACAGTATTTACAGTATACTACGACATGAAAGTATTTACAGTATAACAGTATACTATCCCCTGACAGTATTTACAGTATAACAGTATACTACCACCTGACAGTATTTACAGTATACTACCACCTGACAGTATTTACAGTATAACAGTATACTACCACCTGACCCTATTTACAGTATACTACCACCTGACAGTATTTACAGTATAACAGTATACTACCACCTGACCCTATTTACAGTATACTACCACCTGACAGTATGAACAGAATACTACCACCTGACAGTATTTACAGTATAACAGTATACTACCACCTGACAGTATTTACAGAATACTACCACCTGACAGTATTTACAGTATAACAGTATACTACCACCTGACAGTATTTACAGTATAACAGTATACTATCCCCTGACAGTATTTACAGTATAACAGTATACTACCACATGACAGTATTTACAGTATAACAGTATACTACCACCTGACAGTATTTACAGTATACTACCACCTGACAGTATTTACAGTATACTACCACATGAGAGTATTTACAGTATAACAGTATACTACCACCTGACAGTATTTACAGTATACTACCACCGGACAGTATTTACAGTATAACAGTATACTACCCCATGACAGTATTTACAGTATACTACCACCTGACAGTATTTACAGTATACTACCACATGACAGTATTTACAGTATACTACCACCTTGACAGTATTTACAGTATAACAGTATACTGCCACCTGACAGTATTTACAGTATACTACCACCTGACAGTATTTACAGTATACTACCACCATGACAGTATTTACAGTATAACAGTATTCTACCACCTGACAGTATTTACTGTATAACAGTATACTACCCCATGACAGTATTTACAGTATACTACCACCTGACAGTATTTACAGTATACTACCACATGAGAGTATTTACAGTATAACAGTATACTACCACCTGACAGTATTTACAGAATACTACCACCTGACAGTATTTACAGTATAACAGTATACTACCACCTGACACTATTTACAGTATACTACCACCTGACAGGATGAACAGAATACTACCACCTGACAGTATTTACAGTATAACAGTATACTACAACCTGACAGTATTTACAGTATAACAGTATACTATCCCCTGACAGTATTTACAGTATAACAGTATACTACCACATGACAGTATTTACAGTATAACAGTATACTACCACCTGACAGTATTTACAGTATACTACCACCTGACAGTATTTACAGTATACTACCACCTTGACAGTATTTACAGTATAACAGTATACTACCACCTGACAGTATTTACTGTATAACAGTATACTACCCCATGACAGTATTTACAGTATACTACCACCTGACAGTATTTACAGTATACTACCACATGAGAGTATTTACAGTATAACAGTATACTACCACCTGACAGTATTTACAGAATACTACTACCTGACAGTATTTACAGTATAACAGTATACTACCACCTGACACTATTTACAGTATACTACCACCTGACAGTATGAACAGAATACTACCACCTGACAGTATTTACAGTATAACAGTATACTACGACCTGACAGTATGAACAGAATACTACCACCTGACAGTATTTACAGTATAACAGTATACTGCCGCCTGACAGTATTTACAGTGTACTACCACCTGACAGTATTTACAGTATAACAGTATACTACCACCTGACAGTATTTACAGAATACTACCACCTGACAGTATTTACAGTATAACAGTATACTACCACCTTGACAGTATTTACAGTATAACAGTATACTGCCGCCTGACAGTATTTACAGTATACTACCACCTTGACAGTATTTACAGTATAACAGTATACTACCACCTGACAGTATTTACAGTATACTACCACCTGACAGTATACTACCACCTGACAGTATTTACAGTATACTACCACCTGACAGTATTTACAGTATACTACCACCTGACAGTATTTACAGTATACTATCACCTGACAGTATACTACCACCTGACAGTATTTACAGTATACTAGCACATTGACAGTATTTACAGTATAACAGCATACTACCACGTGACAGTATTTACAGTATAACAGTATACTACCACCTCACAGTATTTACAGTATACTACCACCTGACAGTATTTACAGTATACTACCACCTGACAGTATTTACAGTATACTACCACCTGACAGTATTTACAGTATACTACCACATGACAGTATTTACAGTATACTACCACCTTGACAGTATTTACAGTATAACAGTATACTACCACCTGACAGTATTTACTGTATAACAGTATACTGCCCCATGACAGTATTTACAGTATACTACCACCTGACAGTATTTACAGTATACTACCACATGAGAGTATTTACAGTATAACAGTATACTACCACCTGACAGTATTTACAGCATACTACCACCTGACAGTATTTACAGTATAACAGTATACTACCACCTGACACTATTTACAGTATACTACCACCTGACAGTATGAACAGAATACTACCACCTGACAGTATTTACAGTATAACAGTATACTACCACCTGACAGTATTTACAGTATAACAGTATACTATCCCCTGACAGTATTTACAGTATAACAGTATACTACCACATGACAGTATTTACAGTATAACAGTATACTACCACCTGACAGTATTTACAGTATACTACCACCTGACAGTATTTACAGTATACTACCACCTTGACAGTATTTACAGTATAACAGTATACTGCCACCTGACCATATTTACAGTATACTACCACCTGACAGTATTTACAGTATACTACCACCTTGACAGTATTTACAGTATAACAGTATACTACCACCTGACAGTATTTACTGTATAACAGTATACTACCCCATGACAGTATTTACAGTATACTACCACCTGACAGTATTTACAGTATACTACCACATGAGAGTATTTACAGTATAACAGTATACTACCACCTGACAGTATTTACAGAATACTACTACCTGACAGTATTTACAGTATAACAGTATACTACCACCTGACACTATTTACAGTATACTACCACCTGACAGTATGAACAGAATACTACCACCTGACAGTATTTACAGTATAACAGTATACTACCACCTTGACAGTATTTACAGTATAACAGTATACTGGCGCCTGACAGTATTTACAGTATACTACCACCTGACACTATTTACAGTATAACAGTATACTACCACCTGACAGTATTTACAGAATACTACCACCTGACAGTATTTACAGTATAACAGTATACTACCACCTTGACAGTATTTACAGTATAACAGTATACTGCCGCCTGACAGTATTTACAGTATACTACCACCTTGACAGTATTTACAGTATAACAGTATACTACCACCTGACAGTATTTACAGTATACTACCACCTGACAGTATACTACCACCTGACAGTATTTACAGTATACTACCACCTGACAGTATTTATAGTACACTACCGCCTGACAGTATTTACAGTATACTACCACCTGACAGTATACTACCACCTGACAGTATTTACAGTATACTAGCACATTGACAGTATTTACAGTATAACAGCATACTATCACCTGACAGTATTTACAGTATAACAGTATACTACCACCTGCCAGTATTTACAGTATACTACCACCTGCCAGTATTTACAGTATACTACCACCTGGCAGTATTTACAGTATACTACCACCTGACAGTATTTACAGTATACTACCACATGACAGTATTTACAGTATACTACCACCTGACAGTATTTACCGTATAACAGTATACTACCACATGACAGTATTTACAGTATACTACCACCTTGACAGTATTTACAGTATAACAGTATACTACCACCTGACAGTATTTACAGTATACTACCGCATGACAGTATTTACAGTATACTACCACCTTGACAGTATTTACAGTATACTGCCACCTGACAGTATTTACAGTATACTACCACCTGACAGTATTTACAGTATACTACAACCTGACAGTATTTACAGTATACTACCACATGACAGTATTTACAGTATACTACCACCTTGACAGTATTTACAGTATAACAGTATACTGCCACCTGACAGTATTTACAATAAACCATCACCTGACAGTATTTTACAGTATAACAGTATACTACCACCTGACAGTATTTACAGTATAACAGTATACTACCACCTGACAGTATAACAGTATACTACCACCTGACAGTATAACAGTATACTACCACCTGACAGTATAACAGTATACTACCACCCGACAGTATTTACAGTATAACAGTATACTACCACCTGACAGTATTTACAGTATAACAGTATACTACCACCCGACAGTATACTACCACCTGACAGTATAACAGTATACTACCACCTGACAGTATAACAGTATACTACCACCTGACAGTATAACAGTATACTACCACCCGACAGTATACTACCACCTGACAGTATAACAGTATACTACCCCCTGACAGTATAACAGTATACTACCACCTGACAGTATAACAGTATACTACCACCCGACAGTATACTACCACCTGACAGTATAACAGTATACTACCCCCTGACAGTATAACAGTATACTACCCCCTGACAGTATAACAGTATACTACCCCCTGACAGTGGTGCTATCTCTAGACACATGACTGTACAATACCTCCGGGTCTCAGCATTCTATATTCATCATCAGACCGTACAGTGCCTTCGGAAGGTATTCTGATGCCTTGACTTTTTCCACATTTTGTATTAAGCTACAGCATTATTCTAACGTGCATCTTCAGCAATCTACACACAATACCCCACAATGACAAAGCGAAAACAGTTTTCTTTGCAAATTTATTACAAATAAAAAACTGAAATACTCCTTTTACATAAGTATTCAGACATAAGTATTTGCTATGAGACTCTAAATTGAGCTCAGGTGCATCCTGTTTCCATTGATCATCCTTGAGATGTTTCTACAATTTGATCAGAGTCCACCTTTGGTAAATTAAATTGATTGGACATGATTTAGAAAGGCACACACGTGTCTATATAAGGTCCCACAGTTGACAGTGCATGTCAGAAGGAATTGTACGTAGAGCTCAGAGACAGGATTGTGTCGAGGCACAGGTATGGGGAAGGGTACCAAAAAATGTCTACAGAATTGAAGGTCCCTAAGTTTGGAACCACCAAGACTCTTCCTAGAGCTGGCCAACCTACCAAACTGAGTAATCGGGTGAGAAGGGCCTTGGTCAGGGAGGTGTGCAAGAACCCAATGGTCACTCTGACAGAGCTCCAGAGTTCCTCTGTTGAGATGGGACAACATTCCAGAAGGAAAACCATCTCTGCAGCACTCCACCAATCAGGCTATTATGGTAGAGTGGCCAGACGGAAACCACTCCTAAGTAAAAGGCACATGAAGGCCCACTTTGAGTTTGCCAAAAGGAACCTAAAGATTCTCAGACCATGAGAAACAAGATTCTCTGGTCTGAGGAAACCAAGATTGAACTCTTAGGCCTGAATGCCAAGCATCACATCTGGAGAAAACCTGGCACCATCCCTACGGTGAAGCACGGTGTTGGCAGCATCATGCTGTGGGGATGTTTTTCAGCGGCAGGGACTGGGAGACTAGTCAGGATCGAGGCAAAGATGACCGGAGCAAAGTACAGAGAGATCTTTGATGAAAACCTGCTTCAGAGCACTCAGGACCTCAGACTGGGGGCGATTGTTCCAACAGGACAACAACCCTAAGCACACAGCCAAAACAACGAAGGAGTCCCTTCGGCACAAGTCTCTGAATGTCTTTGAGTGGCCCAGCCAGAGCCCGGACTTGAACACGATCGAACATCTCTGGAGAGACTTGAAAATAGCTGTGCAGCAACGCTTCCCATCCAACCTGACAGAGCTTGAGAGGATCTGCAGAGAAGAATGGGAGAAACTCCCCAAATACAGGTGTGCCAAGCTTGTAACATCATACCCAAGAAGACTCAAGGCTGTAATCGCTGCCAAAGGTGAATCCACAAAGTAAAGGGTCTGAATACTTATGGAAATGTGATATTTCAGTTTTGTATTTTTTATTATACATTTTCTAAAATGTATAAAAAACAGTTTTTGCTTTGTCATTATGGGGTATTGTGTGTAGAAAGAAAAATATATATTTTAGAATAAGGCTGTAACGTAACAATGTGGAAAAAGTAAAGGGGTCTGAATGCACTGTAGGCTTACCTTAGCTTGTCAGGTCCCCTGCATATAGAGGAGAAGAAGAAGAAGAAGAAGAATTGTAACACATTGTAACAAGCTGCTTCCTGGACACCCACACCAGTCCTGGAAGCACAGGCAGCTCTCTGCTGATAAAAGATATCCCATCAACCCTCCATCAGGACAGGCAGATTTCTGCTGGGGAAGGATATCCCATCAGCCCTCTATCAGGGCAGAGACAGACTCTAATCTGTCTCTAACAACAACCAGATTGGGAGTCCCAGAGATCCCAGACAAACTCATGAATAGTATCCTAGACTAGTCCATTTTGAAGGAGAAAACACTGCTGGTCCTCGATTATATCGTCACAGGTTTATGTCTTCGTTAACATGCCATTTGTGGGGGATACTTGCTGACACAGACCTGAACTGACAGGAAAGCATGATCAGATTGAGTGTATTTTACAGCATGGGCTTCAGAAGTAGTGAAGCCAGGAGGATGCTTCACCTCAGTGGATTCCTGGAGTAGCAGTACCCTCTTTTGGACACTATGTGAACCAGACTAGGTCATTTACACTTTGTTACACATGTATACACAAGGTAGGATAGATAATGATCATAAAAACGCTAATAAAACGTAGTAGCCCTAATTTACATGTAGGCAAATGTACACGTCCACACAGCCTAGTAAACTGAGACATTATTAGGTCCTAGCAGTGTGGAGAAGGCTGAGACAGTATTAGGTCCTAGCAGTGTGGAGAAGGCTGAGACAGCATTAGGTCCTAGCAGTGTGGTTGTGGAGAAGGGTGAGACATTATTAGGTCCTAGCAGAGTGGAAAAGGCTGAGACAGTATTAGGTCCTAGCAGTGTGGAGAAGGCTGAGACAGTATTAGGTCCTAGCAGTGTGGAGAAGGCTGAGACAGTATTAGGTCCTAGCAGAGTGGAGAAGGCTGAGACAGTATTAGGTCCTAGCAGTGTGGAGAAGGCTGAGACAGTATTAGGTCCTAGCAGTGTGGAGAAGGCTGAGACAGTATTAGGTCCTAGCAGAGTGGAGAAGGCTGAGACAGTATTAGGTCCTAGCAATGTGGAGAAGGCTGAGACATTAGTAGGACCTAGCAGTGTGGTTGTGGAGAAGGCTGAGAGATTATTAGGTCCTAGCAGTGTGGAGAAGGCTGAGACAGTATTAGGTCCTAGCAGTGTGGAGAAGGCTGAGACAGTATTAGGTCCTAGCAGTGTGGAGAAGGCTGAGACAGTATTAGGTCCTAGCAGTGTGGAGAAGGCTGAGACATTATTAGGTCCTAGCAGTGTGGAGAAGGCTGAGACAGTATTAGGTCCTAGCAGTGTGGAGAAGGCTGAGACAGTATTAGGTCCTAGCAGTGTAGAGAAGGCTGAGACAGTATTAGGTCCTAGCAGTGTGGAGAAGGCTGAGACAGCATTAGGTCCTAGCAGTGTGGAGAAGGCTGAGACAGTATTAGGTCCTAGCAGTGTGGTTGTGGATAAGACTGAGACATTATTAGGTCCTAGCAGTGTGGTTGTGGAGAAGGCTGAGACATTATTAGGACCTAGCAGCGTGGAGAAGACTAGCTGCCTAACGTTAGCTAGGCTAGGGGTTAGGGTTAAGTTATAGTTATAGGTTAAAGGGTTACGATTAGAGTTAGGGAAGGGTTAGCTAAAAAGGTTAAGATCATGGGTTAAGGTTAGGTTTAACAAAATATTTTGGGACCATTTTGGGACCATGTAAACAATGGAGAAATGAAACAAATACCAAAATATCCTTAACACACTGCACCATGTCTACAAGACAGCTCTGTCTTAACACACTGCCCCATGTCTACAAGACAGCTCTGTCTTAACACACTGCCCCATGTCTACAAGACAGCTCTGTCTTAACACACTGCACCATGTCTACAAGACAGCTCTGTCTTAACACACTGCCCCATGTCTACAAGACAGCTCTGTCTTAACACACTGCCCCATGTCTACAAGACAGCTCTGTCTTAACACACTGCCCCATGTCTACAAGACAGCTCTGTCTTAACACACTGCACCATGTCTACAAGACAGCTCTGTCTTAACACACTGCACCATGTCTACAAGACAGCCCTGTCTTAACACACTGCACCATGTCTACAAGACAGCTCTGTCTTAACACACTGCACCATGTCTAGAAGACAGCTCTGTCTTAACACACTGCCCCATGTCTACAAGACAGCTCTGTCTTAACACACTGCCCCATGTCTACAAGACAGCTCTGTCTTAACACACTGCACCATGTCTACAAGACAGCTCTGTCTTAACACACTGCACCATGTCTACAAGACAGCTCTGTCTTAACACACTGCCCCATGTCTACAAGACAGCTCTGTCTTAACACACTGCCCCATGTCTACAAGACAGCTCTGTCTTAACACACTGCCCCATGTCTACAAGACTGCCCTGTTTTAACACACTGCACCATGTCTACAAGACAGCCCTGTCTTAACACACTGCACCATGTCTACAAGACAGCCCTGTCTTAACACACTGCACCATGTCTACACACCAGCCTTAACACACTGCACCATGTCTACAAGACAGCCCTGTCTTAACACACTGCACCATGTCTACAAGACAGCCCTGCCTTAACACACTGCACCATGTCTACAAGACAGCCCTGCCTTAACACACTGCACCATGTCTACAAGACAGCCCTGCCTTAACACACTGCACCATGTCTACAAGACAGCCCTGTCTTAACACACTGCACCATGTCTACAAGACAGCCCTGTCTTAACACACTGCACCATGTCTACAAGACAGCCCTGTCTTAACACACTGCACCATGTATACAAGACAGCCCTGTCTTAACACACTGCACCATGTCTACAAGACAGCCCTGCCTTAACACACTGCACCATATATACAAGACAGCCTTAACACACTGCACCATGTCTACAAGACAGCCCTGTCTTAACACACACTGCTCTAATCCCTGTCCTACAGCCTGCTCAAACCCTGTCCTACAGCCTGCTCTAATCCCTGTCCCATAGCCTGATCTAGTCCCTGTCCTACAGCCTGCTCTAATCCCTGTCCTACAGCCTGCTCTAATCCCTGTCCCATAGCCTGATCTAGTCCCTGTCCTACAGCCTGCTCTAGTCCCTGTCCTACAGCCGGCTCTAATCCCTGTCCTACAGCCTGCTCTAATCCCTGTCCCATAGCCTGATCTAAACCCTGTCCTACAGCCTGATCTAGTCCCTGTCCTACAGCCTGATCTAGTCCCTGTCCTACAGCCTGATCTAGTCCCTGTCCTACAGCCTGATCTAATCCCTGTCCTACAGCTTGATCTAATCCCTGTCCTACAGCCTGATCTAAATCCTGTCCTACAGCCTTCTCTAATCCCTGCCCTACAGCCTGATCTAAACCCTGTCCTACAGCCTGATCTAATCCCTGTCCTACAGCCTGATCTAAACCCTCCCCTACAGCCTTCTCTAAACCCTGTCCTACAGCCTGATCTAAACCCTGTCCTACAGCCTTCTCTAATTTCTACAGCCTGATCTCTCATGTCCTACAGCCTGATCCCGGTCCTACAGCCTGATCTAATCCCGGTCCTACAGCCTGATCTAACCCCTGACCTACAGCTTGATATAATCCCCGTCCTACAGCCTGATCTAAACCCTGTCCTACAGCCTGATCTAAACCCTGCCCTACAGCCTTCTCTAATCCCTGTCCTACAGCCTGATCTAAACCCTGTCCTACAGCCTTCTCTAATTCCTACAGCCTGATCTCTCTTCTCTCTTGTCCTACAGCCTGATCCCTGTCCTACAACCGGATCTAATCCCGGTCCTACAGCCTGATCTAATCCCTGTCCTACAGCCTTCTCTAATCCCTGTCCTACAGCCTGATCTAATCCCGGTCCTACAGCCTGATCTAAACCCTGTCCTACAGCCTTCTCTAATTCCTACAGCCTGATCTCTCATGTTCTACAGCCTGATCCCTGTCCTACAGCCTGATCTAAACCCTGTCCTACAGCCTGATCTAAACCCTGTCCTACAGCCTGATCTAATCCCTGTCCTACAGCCTGATCTAAACCCTGTCCTACAGCCTGATCTAATCCCGGTCCTACAGCCTGATCTAATCCCTGTCCTACAGCCTGATCTAATCCCGGTCCTACAGCCTGATCTAATCCCTGTCCTACAGCCGGATCTAATCCCTGTCCTACAGCCTGATCTAAACCCTGTCCTACAGCCTGATCTAAACCCTGTCCTACAGCCTGATCTAAACCCTGTCCTACAGCCTGATCTAAACCCTGTCCTACAGCCTGATCTAAACCCTGTCCTACAGCCTGATCTAAACCCTGTCCTACAGCCTGATCTAATCCCTGTCCTACAGCCTGATCTAAACCCTCCCCTACAGCCTTCTCTAAACCCTGTCCTACAGCCTGATCTAAACCCTGTCCTACAGCCTTCTCTAATTTCTACAGCCTGATCTCTCATGTCCTACAGCCTGATCCCGGTCCTACAGCCTGATCTAACCCCTGACCTACAGCTTGATATAATCCCCGTCCTACAGCCTGATCTAAACCCTGTCCTACAGCTTGATCTAAACCCTGCCCTACAGCCTTCTCTAATCCCTGTCCTACAGCCTGATCTAAACCCTGTCCTACAGCCTTCTCTAATTCCTACAGCCTGATCTCTCTTCTCTCTTGTCCTACAGCCTGATCCCTGTCCTACAGCCGGATCTAATCCCGGTCCTACAGCCTGATCTAATCCCTGTCCTACAGCCTTCTCTAATCCCTGTCCTACAGCCTGATCTAATCCCGGTCCTACAGCCTGATCTAAACCCTGTCCTACAGCCTTCTCTAATTCCTACAGCCTGATCTCTCATGTTCTACAGCCTGATCCCTGTCCTACAGCCTGATCTAAACCCTGTCCTACAGCCTGATCTAAACCCTGTCCTACAGCCTGATCTAATCCCTGTCCTACAGCCTGATCTAAACCCTGTCCTACAGCCTGATCTAATCCCGGTCCTACAGCCTGATCTAATCCCTGTCCTACAGCCTGATCTAATCCCGGTCCTACAGCTTGATCTAATCCCTGTCCTACAGCCGGATCTAATCCCTGTCCTACAGCCTGATCTAAACCCTGTCCTACAGCCTGATCTAAACCCTGTCCTACAGCCTTCTCTAAACCCTGTCCCATAGCTTTTATCTGCCGTAATGGCCGCCTTCCTTGAATGTTAATTGACTGATCCAGTCAGTCTAACTCAGGAAACTGCCTTGCACAGCACTTTATCTGCCTTCCCTAGATCAATTAGACACCGGTGAGCATTCCAAATGGCACCCTATTCCCTATCTAGTGCACTACTTTCGACCGGGTTTTGGTCAAAAGTAGTGCACTGTGTAAGTAATCGGGTTCTTTTGGGGATTTAGCCTCTGGCTTTGAGATGTGAGCATGCCGGTGGGAATATCGGCTACAGCAGAAGCAGAGGTGTATCCTAACCTATCCTCCGCCAGCTCTGCCTGCCATGTTAACGACCCTGTAAAAGGTATTATTACCGCATCTGGCTTAAAGGTGCTGACCATCACTGTGAAGTTGGGTTCTGTCCACGTCCCAAATAACACCTTATTCCCTTTATAGTGCTTTACTGTACCCATAGGCCTCTGGTCAAATGTAGTGCACTGTAAAGGGAATAGAGAGCCATTTGGTCTCGTGTGGCTCAGTTGGTAGAGCACGGCTCTTGCAACGCCAAGGTTATGGGTTCAATTCCCACAGGGAGACCAGTACGGAAAGATAGAAGGAAAAAAAATGCATTCACTACTGTAAATCGCTCTGGATAAGTGTGTCTGATAAATGATTTAAATGTATATAAAATACCATTAAAAAAAATAGAGATGTAGGATTTGTTTGTGGTGGTTTAGCACGGCTGTGACAGCGCCTCTACCTGGCAGTGGTGTCGTTGGACGGGATGCTGAGGGGACATCGAAAGGCAGTGAGACGGACTAACCCGAGGCAATACTACTCTACGTCTCATGTTTAATTAAATGTGGCTGAAGCATGAAACACACTAAGTAAAAAGCCTCGTCTCCGCCCTGGTCCATAAATAAGACCCCTGCGCTTCTGAACACAGCATGAAATGCAAGAGGCTCCTGGCTGCTACAGACTGAACGGAACGCCACACACACCTCTTATCTCCCAAGTCTGTTTTGTTGCCGACCAGCATGATAATGACATCACTCCCTCTCTCTGTTCTGACGTCGTCGATCCATTTGGACGTTTGCTGGAAGGAGTTCACATCTGTGGAGGAATAGCAGAAGTAAAATAGTATTTCAAGTGGATTGAAATATCAGATATTGTTTAAACGTGCCTGTTGACAAAGAATGGTTGTGCATACACTGTATAACTTAAATATTCACTAATTGAATTTGCATATTATTCTCAGATATAAGATGATCAAAATGTTAAGACAATTTCTATGTGGGTTTGGTAATATTCCTATCAATCCATTCATATTGACCTTGACACACCCCCATTCCCATTCAGAACGCAGGACTGTGTGTTCCTGGGTTCAAAGGTCGTACCATATTAAAGGGACTTGACAAGAAACACCCACTGCTCGTTCGCTTCAAGGTGAAAACTTAAAAACAGCCTTCAGGGATTTAAATGTAACCTTTATTTAACTAGGCAAGTCAGTTAAGAACAATTTCTTATTTACAACGACGGCCTACAGGGGAACAGTGGGTTAACTGCCTTGTTCAGGGGCAGAACGGCAGATTTTTACCTCGTCAGCTCCGGGACTCAATCCAGCAACCTTTTGGTTACTGGTCTAAAGCTCGAACCACAAGGCTACCTGCCACCATGTAACGGAACCATGTTAGGGAGCCAGGAAGGGAGCCATGTTAGGGAGCCATGTTAGGGAGCCATGTAACGGAACCATGTTAGGGAGCCAGGAAGGGAGCCATGTTAGGGAGCCATGTTAGGGAGCCATGTTAAGGAGCCATGAAGGGAGCCATGTTAGGGAGGCATGTTAGGGAGCCATGTTAGGGAGCCATGTTAGGGAGCCAAGAAGGGAGCAATGAAAGGGAGCCATGTTAGGGAGCCATGTTAGGGAGCCATGTTAGGGAGCCATTTTAGGGAGCCATGAAGGGAGCCAGGTTAGAGAACCATGAAGGGAGCCATGTTAGGGAGCCATGTTAGGGAGCCATGTAAGGGAACCATGTTAGGGAGCCATGTTAGGGAGCCATGAAGGGAGCCAGGAAGGGAGCCATGAAGGGAGCCATGTTAGGGAGCCATTTTAGGGAGCCATGAAGGGAGCCATGAAGGGAGCCATGAAAGGGAGCCATGTTAGGGAGCCATGTTAGGGAGCCATGAAAGGGAGCCATGTTGGGGAGCCATGTTAGGGAGCCATGAAAGGGAGCCAAGAAGGGAGCCAAGAAGGGAGCCATGAAAGGGAGCCAAGAAGGGAGCCTTGTTAGGGAGCCATGTTAGGGAGCCATGTTAGGGAGCCATGAAGGGAACCATGTTAGGGAGCCATGAAGGGAACCATGTTAGGGAGCCATGTTAGGGAGCCATGAAGGGAGCCATGAAGGGAGCCATGAAGGGAGCCGTGTTAGGGAGCCGTGTTAGGGAGCCGTGTTAGGGAGCCATGTTAGGGAGCCATGTTACGGAACCATGTTAGGGAGCCAGGAAGGGAGCCATGTTAGGGAGCCATGTTAGGGAGCCATGAAGGGAGCCATGAAAGGGAGCCATGAAGGGAGCCATGAAGGGAGCCGTGTTAGGGAGCCATGTTAGGGAGCCATGAAGGGAGCCATGAAGGGAGCCATGAAGGGAGCCATGTTAGGGAGCCATGTTAGGGAGCCATGTTAGGGAGCCATGCTAAGGAGTCATGTTAGGGAGCCATGTTAGGGAGCCATGAAGGGAGCCATGAAGGGAGCCATGAAAGGGAGCCATGTTAGGCAGCCATGTTAGGGAGCCATGAAGGGAGCCATGTTAGGGTGCCATGTTAGGGAGCCATGAAGGTAGCCATGAACGGAGCCATGTTAGGGAGCCGTGTGTACGTGCGAGTGATCCCCACTCACTTGTAATATCATAAACCACCACAGCCACAGTAGAATCTCGTATGTAGGAGGGTATGAGGCTCCTGAAGCGCTCCTGTCCTGCCGTGTCCCACAGCTGCAACCTCACCTGGGGATCAGAGAGACACACCTGGGGATCAGAGAGACACCTGGGGATCAGAGAGACACCTGGGGATCAGAGAGACACCTGGGGATCAGAGACACACCTGGGGATCAGAAAGACACCTGGGGATCAGAGAGACACACCTGGGAATCAGAGAGACACACCTGGGGATCAGAGAGACACCTGGGGATCAGAGAGACACACCTGGGGATCAGAGAGACACCTGGGGATCAGAGACACATCTGGGGATCAGAGAGACACACCTGGGGATCAGAGAGACACACCTGGGGATCAGAGACACACCTGGGGATCAGAGAGACACCTGGGGATCAGAGAGACACCTGGGGATCAGAGAGACACACCTGGGGATCAGAGAGACACCTGGGGATCAGAGAGACACACCTGGGGATCAGAGACACACCTGGGGATCAGAGAGACACCTGGGGATCAGAGAGACACCTGGGGATCAGAGAGACACCTGGGGGTCAGAGAGACACACCTGGGGATCAGAGACACACCTGGGGATCAGAGAGACACCTGGGGATCAGAGACACACCTGGGGATCAGAGAGACACCTGGGGATCAGAGAGACACACCTGGGGATCAGAGACACACCTGGGGATCAGAGAGACACACCTGGGGATCAGAGACACACCTGGGGATCAGAGAGACACAGCTGAACACTGTCAGATTACTCACCATGTCCACACTGGCGTATTGTACATCACTGGAACGCATATATTGTACACACCCACACACACACACACACACACACACACACACACACACACACACACACACACACACACACACACACACACACACACACACACACACACAAAGTAGTACCAACACAAAGTATATTAACATAAACTCACGCCCCTGTATCCCCATTGACACCGTCTCAATGTCAGGGTATGTAAAATACGTGCCAAGATTCAGCGCAGACAGACATACACACGTTACATTGAATACATTTACATTTCTTATACCGTGGAACATGACATCAATGTCAGGCCTACTTCAATTGATGTGTGTGTGTGTGTGTGTGTGTGTGTGTGTGTGTGTGTGTGTGTGTGTGTGAGGACCAATCACTGTATAACTTAAGGGTTTAAGACCCACAAACCGTGTACTGCATCCCAAACGGCATCCTATTCCCTATGTAGTGCACTACTGAGCCTTATGGGGAATAGGGTGCCATTTGGGACACCTAAACTCATCAACAAAAAAAGAAACGTCCCTTCTTCAGTTCCCTGTCTTTCAAAGATAATTTGTAAAAATCCAAATAACTTCACAGATCTTCATTGGAAAAGGGTTTAAACACTGTTTTCCATGATTGTTCAATGAACCATAAACAATTAATGAACATACACCTGTGGAACGGTCATTAAGACACTAGCAGCTTACAGACGGTAGGCAATTAAGGTCACAGTTATGAAAACTTAGGACACTAAAGAGGCCTTTCTACTGACTCTGAAAAACACCAAAAGAAAGATGCCCAGGGTCCCTGCTCATCTGTGTGAACGTGCCTTAGGCAAGCTGCAAGGAGGCATGAGGACTGCAGATGTGGCCAGGGCAATAAATTGAAATGTCCGTACTGTGAGACGCCTAAGACAGCGCTACAGGGAGACAGGACGGACAGCTGATCGTCCTCGCAGTGGCAGACCACGTGTAAACACACCTGCACAGGATCAGTACATCCGAACATCACACCTGGGGGACAGGTACAGGATGGCAACAACAACTGCCCGAGTTACACCAGGAACGCCCAATCCCTCCATCAGTGCTCAGACTGTCCACAATAGGCTGAGAGAGGCTGGACTGAGGGCTTCTAGGCCTGTTGTAAGGCAGGTCCTCACCAGACATCACCAGCAACAACGTCACCTATGGGCACAAACTCAATGTCGCTGGACCAGACAGGACTGGCAAAACGTGCTCTTCTCTGACGAGTCGCGGTTTTGTCTCACCCGGGTGATGGTCGGATTCCTCGTTGAAGGAATGAGCGTTACACCGAGGCCTGTACTCTGGAGCGGGATCGATTTGGAGGTGGAGGGTCCGTCATGGTCTGGGGGCGGTGTGTCACAGCATCATCGGACTGAGCTTGTTGTCATTGCAGGCAATCTCAACGCAGTGCGTTACAGGGAAGACATCCTCCTCTCTCATGTGGTACCCTTCCTGCAGGCTCATCCTGACATGACCCTCCAGCATGACAATGACACCAGCCATACTGCTCGTTCTGTGTGTGATTTCCTGCAAGACAGGAATGTCAGTGTTCTGCCATGGCCAGTGAAGAGCCCGGATCTCAATCCCATTGAGCACGTCTGGGACCTGTTGGATCGGAGGGTGAGGGCTAGGGCCATTCCCCCCAGAAATGTCTGGGAACTTGCAGGTGCCTTGGTGAAAGAGTAGAGTAACATCTCACAGCAAGAACTGGCAAATCTGGTGCAGTCCATGAGGAGGAGATGCACTGCAGTACTTAATGCAGCTGGTGGCCACACCAGATACTGACTGTTACTTTTGATTTTGACCCCTTTTTTCAAGGGACACATTATTCCATTTCTGTTAGTTACATGTCTGAGGAACTTGTTAAGTATGTATGTCTAAGTATGTATGTCTATGTCTAAGTTGTTGAATCTTGTTATGTTTATACAAATATTTACACATGTTAAGTTTGCTGAAAATAAACACACCTGTATATCTAACACACCTGTATATCTAACACACCTGTAAATATAACACACCTGTATATCTAACACACCTGTATATGTAGCACACCTGTATATCTAACACACCTGTATATCTAGCACACCTGTATATCCAACACATCTGAATATCTAACACACCTGTATATCTAACACACCTGTATATCTAACACACCTGTATATCTAGCACACCTGTATATCTAACACACCTGTATATCTAACACACCTGTATATCTAACACACCTGTATATCTAGCACATCTGTATATCTAACACACCTGTATATCTAACACACCTGTATATCCAACACATCTGAATATCTAACACACCTGTATATCTAACACACCTGTATATCTAACACACCTGTATATCTAGCACACCTGTATATCTAACACACCTGTATATCTAACACACCTGTATATCTAACACACCTGTATATCTAGCACATCTGTATATCTAACACACCTGTATATCTAACACACCTGTATATCTAACACACCTGTATATCTAGCACACCTGTATATCTAACACACCTGTATATCTAACAGACCTGTAAATCTAACACACCTGTAAATCTAACACACCTGTAAATCTAACACACCTGTAAATATAACACACCTGTATATCTAGCACACCTGTATATCTAACACACCTGTATATCTAACACACCTGTAAATATAACACACCTGTATATCTAGCACACCTGTATATCTAACACACCTGTATATCTAACACACCTGTAAATATAACACACCTGTATATCTAGCACACCTGTATATCTAACACACCTGTATATCTAACACATCTGTATATCTAACACACCTGTATATCTAACACCGAGGTGACGTTTGACACACCTGTATATCTAACACACCTGTATATCTAACACACCTGTAAATATAACACACCTGTATATCTAGCACACCTGTATATCTAACACACCTGTATATCTAACACATCTGTATATCTAACACACCTGTATATCTAACACCGAGGTGACGTTTGACACACCTGTATATCTAGCACACCTGTATATCTAACACACCTGTATATCTAGCACACCTGTAAATATAACACACGTTTAAATCTAACACACCTGTATATCTAACACACCTGTATATCTAACACATCTGTATATCTAACACACCTGTATATCTAACACACCTGTATATCTAACACATCTGTATATCTAACACACCTGTATATCTAACACCGAGGTGACGTTTGACACACCTGTATATCTAACAGGTGACGATATTACACAGGGACAAGGTGTGGACCTGGTGTTGACATTGAAACGGCAGTAAAGAGCCGTGGATTAGGAGCAAATTAACGTTTTTTTTGTTTTTTTGTTGATTGAGCTACTTACCGTTCGGTCTTCCAAGTACATCGTTTTTGATAGGAAGTCTATTCCGATTGTGGCCTGAAATGAGAAGAAAATGGTGTTAACGGCCTTGAGGACTGGTGAGTGTTAACGGCCTTGAGGACTGGTGAGTGTTATAACGGCCTTGAGGACTGTGGAGTGTTAACGGCCTTGAGGACTGTGGAGTGTTAACGGCCTTGAGGACTGTGGAGTGTTAACGGCCTTGAGGACTGTGGAGTGTTAACGTTCTTGAGGACTGTGGAGTGTTAACGGCCTTGAGGACTGTGGAGTTAACGGCCTTGAGGACTGTGGAGTGTTAACGGCCTTGAGGACTGTGTAGTGTTAACGGCCTTGAGGACTGTGGAGTGTTAACGGCCTTGAGGACTGTGGAGTGTTAACGGCCTTGAGGACTGTGGAGTGTTAACGGCCTTGAGGACTGTGGCGTGTTAACGGCCTTGAGGACTGTGGAGTGTTAACGGCCTTGAGGACTGTGGAGAGTTAACGGCCTTGAGGACTGTGGAGAGTTAACGGCCTTGAGGACTGTGGAGAGTTAACTGCCTTGAGGACTGTGGAGTGTTAATGGTACAGTAGATATCTGACTGAGCCCAGGACAGAATAGTAGATATGACTGAGCCCAGTACAGTATAGTAGATATGACTGAGCCCAGTACAGTATAGTAGATATGACTGAGCCCAGTACAGTATAGTAGATATGACTGAGCCCAGTACAGTAGATATCTGACTGAACCCAGTACAGTATAGTAGATATCTGACTGAACCCAGTACAGTATAGTAGATATCTGACTGAACACAGTACAGTACATACAGTAGATATCTGACTGAACCCAGTACAGTACAGTAGATTTCTGACTGAGCCCAGTACAGAAGATATCTGACTGAACCCAGTACAGTTAGTAGATATCTGACTAAAGCCAGTACAGGACAGTACAGTACAGTAGATATCTGACTGAACCCAGTACAGTACAGTAGATATCTGACTGAACCCAGTACGGTACAGTAGATATCTGACTGAGCCCAGTACAGTACATATCTGACTGAACCCAGTACAGTACAGTAGATATCTGACTGAACCCAGTAGATATCTGACTGAAGCCAGTACAGGAATGTACAGTACAGAATATATCTGACTGAACCCAGTACAGTACAGTAGATATCTGACTGAACCCAGTACGGTACAGTAGATATCTGACTGACCCCAGTACGGTGCAGTAGATATCTGACTGAACCCAGTACGGTACAGTAGATATCTGACTGAACCCAGTACGGTACAGTAGATATCTGACTGAACCCAGTACAGTACAGTACATTACAGTAGATATCTGACTGAACCCAGTATGGTACAGTAGATATCTGACTGAACCCAGTACGGTACAGTAGATATCTGACTGAACCCAGTACGGTACATATCTGACTGAACCCAGTATGGTACAGTAGATATCTGACTGAACCCAGTACGGTACAGTAGATATCTGACTGAACCCAGTACAGTACATTACAGTAGATATCTGACTGAACCCAGTACGGTACAGTAGATATCTGACTGAACCCAGTACAGTACATTACAGTAGATATCTGACTGAACCCAGTACGGTACAGTAGATATCTGACTGAACCCAGTACGGTACAGTAGATATCTGACTGAACCCAGTACGGTCCTTATCTGACTGAACCCAGAATGGTACAGTAGATATCTGACTGAACCCAGTACGGTACAGTAGATATCTGACTGAACCCAGTGCAGTACAGTACATTACAGTAGATATCTGACTGAACCCAGTACGGTACAGTAGATATCTGACTGAACCCAGTACGGTACAGTAGATATCTGACTGAACCCAGTACGGTACTTATCTGACTGAACCCAGAATGGTACAGTAGATATCTGACTGAACCCAGAATGGTACAGTAGATATCTGACTGAACCCAGTACGGTACAGTAGATATCTGACTGAACCAAGTACAGTACATATCTGACTGAACCCAGTACGGTACAGTAGATATCTGACTGAACCCAGTACGGTACAGTAGATATCTGACTGAACCCAGTACATTACAGTAGATATCTGACTGAACCCAGTACAGTACATTTCTGACTGAACCCAGTAGATATCTGACTGAACCCAGTACAGTAGATATCTGACTGAATCCAGTACAGTACATATCTGATGGGATTAGCCTTGTGTACAGTCGGAGCGGCCAGGCGATTGTGTCTAATCCTGCCAATAGACCTGATGCTGAACATGTACTGAAGTACTCATAATATCTGATAGGAAGCTACACATGATATCAAGAAGCTGCTTCTGTGCATTGCATCTTCTACATTCGTAGCAGGTTATAGCAATTAATATGAATAGCTAACGAATCTATCATCTTTACACATTATTGTTAGATAATGCCAGCAGAGTGGTAGATTAACGTCTACGCAAAACATTAAGAACACCTTCCTAATATTGAGTTGGATTCTACAAGGTGTTGAAAGCGTTCCACAGGGATGCTGGTCCATGTTGACTCCAATGCTGCCTACAGTTGTGTCAAGTTGGCTGGATGTCCATTGGGTGGTGGACCGTTGTTGATACACACAGGAAACAGTTGAGCATGAAAAACCCAGCAGCGTTGCAGTTCTTGACACCAACCGTTGTGCCTGGCACCTACTAACATACCCCGTTCAAAGGCACTTCAATATTTTATCTTGCCCGTTCACCCTCTGAATGGCACACACACAATCCATGTCTCAATTGTCCCGAGGCTTAAAAATCCTTCTTTAACCCGTCTCCTCCCCTTCACCTCCACTGATTGAAGTGGATTTAGGTGACATCAATAAGGGATCATAGACTTCACCTGGATTCACCTGGTCGGTCGATGTCATGGGAAGAACAGAGTGTTCATAATGTTTTTTTAACAGCAAACACTGGAAAACGATGCCCAATACACTGGCAGTGTAATGTATTGTCCATGGGGAATGGGATAATCCAGAATAATAATGAACAGTAATCCACTAGTCTTATATTGTTCCCTAATCACTAAACCTGCAGTGGGGAGCCTCGAAGACAGGGGAGACTGTGCTATTAGAGCCTGTAGTATTGGAGCCTGCAGTATTAGAGCCTGCCGTATTAGAGCCTGCAGTATTAGACCCTGCAGTATTAGAGCCTGCCGTATTAGAGCCTGCAGTATTAGAGCCTGCAGTATTAGAGCCTGCAGTATTGGAGCCTGCAGTATTAGAGCTTGCAGTATTAGAGCCTTCACTATTAGAGCCTGCAGTATTAGAGCCTGCGGTATTAGAGCCTGCAGTATTGGAGCCTGCAGTATTAGAGCCTGCAGTATTAGAGCCTGCCGTATTAGAGCCTGCGGTATTAGAGCCTGCAGTATTAGAGTCTGTAGTATTAGAGCCTGCGGTATTAGAGTCTGCAGTTTTAGAGCCTGCAGTATTAGAGCCTGTAGTATTGGAGCCTGTAGTATTAGAGCCTGCAGTATTAGAGCCTGCAGTATTAGAGCCTGCAGTATTAGAACCTGCAGTATTGGAGCCTGCGGTATTAGAGCCTGCAGTATTAGAGCCTGCAGTGTTAGAGTCTGCAGTATTAGAGCCTGCAGTATTAGAGCCTGTAGTATTGGAGCCTGTAGTATTAGAGCCTGCGGTATTAGAGTCTGCAGTATTAGAGCCTGCAGTATTAGAGCCTGCGGTATTAGAGCCTGCGGTATTAGAGCCTGCAGTATTAGAGCCTGCCGTATTAGAGCCTGCAGTATTAGAGCCTGCCGTATTAGAGCCGGCAGTATTGGAGTCTGCAGTATTGGAGCCTGCAGTATTAGAGCCTGCCGTATTAGAGCCTGCGGTATTAGAGCCTGCAGTATTAGAGTCTGTAGTATTAGAGCCTGCAGTATTAGAGTCTGCAGTATTAGAGCCTGCAGTATTAGAGCCTGTAGTATTGGAGCCTGTAGTATTAGAGCCTGCAGTATTAGAGCCTGCAGTATTAGAGCCTGCAGTATTAGAACCTGCAGTATTGGAGCCTGCGGTATTAGAGCCTGCAGTATTAGAGCCTGCAGTGTTAGAGTCTGCAGTATTAGAGCCTGCAGTATTAGAGCCTGTAGTATTGGAGCCTGTAGTATTAGAGCCTGCGGTATTAGAGTCTGCAGTATTAGAGCCTGCAGTATTAGAGCCTGCGGTATTAGAGCCTGCAGTATTAGAGCCTGCAGTATTAGAGCCTGCAGTATTAGAGCCTGCCGTATTAGAGCCTGCAGTATTAGAGCCTGCCGTATTAGAGCCTGCAGTATTGGAGTCTGCAGTATTGGAGCCTGCAGTATTAGAGCCTGCAGTATTAGAGCCTGCAGTATTGGAGTCTGCAGTATTGGAGCCTGCAGTATTAGAGCCTGCAGTATTAGAGCCTGCAGTATTGGAGCCTGCAGTATTGGAGCTGAGGCTTGGAGCCAGTTGAGTTTGCAGTGTTGGAACCCTGCAGCATTGGGTCCTTGGAGACAGGGGAGCTCTGCAGCATTGAGGCCTTGGAGACGGGGGAGCTCTGCAGCATTGGGGCCTTGGAGACGGGGGAGCTCTGCAGCATTGAGGCCTTGGAGACGGGGGAGCTCTGCAGCATTGGGGCCTTGGAGACGGGGGAGCTCTGCAGCATTGAGGCCTTGGAGACGGGGGAGCTCTGCAGCATTGGGGCCTTGGAGACGGGGGAGCTCTGCAGCATTGGGGCCTTGGAGACGGGGGAGCTCTGCAGCATTGGACACAGTGCTGCTGCCCAGCGGGGTACCCCCTGCCTGGTCTGCCCACTCTGACAGAACTGGCCACCAGCAGCTTGATCACGATCCCATTACCCTGTCGATGCCAGCCACTGCGGAGGGCAGTAATACTCACTCAGGCTCCTCTGGCAATAGGAGCATTACTTAATATATGTATCCTTCTCCTCTATTCTCCCACAGCCAGATCATCTCGACTCTCACTGTAACCTAATTGTCTCTAGTTCACATAAAAAGATAAATATCTAAAACATAGTGCAAGGACGATGGTCATCTATCAAGAAAGCTCTTTAGTCAGATTGGGTTGAAAACCCTGAAGGAGATGTGTTACGAAGTCTATGAATTAAATAGCGTGATGAAATTAAGGGATCAAACAGTTGGCATTCCTCAATATTAGATAAAGTCATGTTGAAAGCAAAGCCACAGAGGTGTTTGTTGTTTTAATTTTGAACGGCAGAGCCAGGCATCCTCTCTGGGTTATATATAGAATGCCACACACAGAGAGAAGCACTGTGCTGCGCTGCACAAACAGACTCCCATGCAGACTAAATAATTCAGTAACTCTTTCATTATTAACCAATCACACATCATCGTTAAAGAAAGCCCCAGCTTCCGGATCCTGCATGGCCTCTCAACCAATGACTGCTGGGGGGAGAGGGAATCAACCAATTACTGCTGGAGGAAGAGATAATCAACCAATGAATGCTGGGAGAAGAGGGATTGAACCAATGACTGCTGGGAGAAGAGGGATTGAACCAATGATCGCTGGGAGAAGAGGGATTTAACCAATGACTGCTGGGAGAAGAGGGATTTAACCAATGACTGCTGGGAGAAGAGGGATTTAACCAATGATCGCTGGGAGAAGAGGGATTTAACCAATGATCGCTGGGAGAAGAGGGATTGAACCAATGACTGCTGGGAGAAGAGGGATTTAACCAATGACTGCTGGGAGAAGAGGGATTGAACCAATGACTGCTGGGAGAAGAGGGATTTAACCAATAATCGCTGGGAGAAGAGGGATTTAACCAATGACTGCTGGGGGAAGAGGGATTTAACCAATGATCGCTGGGAGAAGAGGGATTTTTTACCAATGATCGCTGGGAGAAGAGGGATTGAACCAATGACTGCTGGGAGAAGAGGGATTGAACCAATGATCGCTGGGAGAAGAGGGATTTAACCAATGACTGCTGGGAGAAGAGGGATTGAACCAATGACTGCTGGGAGAAGAGGGATTGAACCAATGACTACTGGGAGAAGAGGGATTTAACCAATGACTGCTGGGAGAAGAGGGATTTAACCAATGATCGCTGGGAGAAGAGGGATTGAACCAATGACTGCTGGGAGAAGAGGGATTTAACCAATGACTGCTGGGAGAAGAGGGATTGAACCAATGACTGCTGGGAGAAGAGGGATTGAACCAATGACTGCTGGGAGAAGAGGGATTTAACCAATGACTGCTGGGACAAGAGGGATTTAACCAATGACTGCTGGGAGAAGAGGGATTTAACCAATGACTGCTGGGAGAAGAGGGATTGAACCAATGACTGCTGGGAGAAGAGGGATTGAACCAATGACTGCTGGGAGAAGAGGGATTTAACCAATGATCGCTGGGAGAAGAGGGATTGAACCAATGACTGCTGGGAGAAGAGGGATTTAACCAATGACTGCTGGGAGAAGAGGGATTGAACCAATGACTGCTGGGAGAAGAGGGATTGAACCAATGACTGCTGGGAGAAGAGGGATTTAACCAATAATCGCTGGGAGAAGAGGGATTTAACCAATGACTGCTGGGAGAAGAGGGATTGAACCAATGACTGCTGGGAGAAGAGGGATTGAACCAATGACTGCTGGGAGAAGAGGGATTTAACCAATAATCGCTGGGAGAAGAGGGATTTAACCAATGACTGCTGGGGGAAGAGGGATTTAACCAATGATCGCTGGGAGAAGAGGGATTTTTTACCAATGATCGCTGGGAGAAGAGGGATTTAACCAATGACTGCTGGGAGAAGAGGGATTTAACCAATGATCGCTGGGAGAAGAGGGATTTAACCAATGACTGCTGGGAGAAGAGGGATTGAACCAATGACTGCTGGGAGAAGAGGGATTGAACCAATGACTGCTGGGACAAGAGGGATTTAACCAATGACTGCTGGGAGAAGAGGGATTTAACCAATGACTGCTGGGGGAAGAGGGATTGAACCAATGACTGCTGGGAGAAGAGGGATTTAACC
Organism: Oncorhynchus kisutch; assembly: GCF_002021735.2. Lineage (NCBI taxonomy): Eukaryota > Metazoa > Chordata > Actinopteri > Salmoniformes > Salmonidae > Oncorhynchus > Oncorhynchus kisutch. The sequence goes on from NC_034186.2 coordinate 3,740,003, forward strand.
AATGACTGCTGGGAGAAGAGGGATTGAACCAATGACTGCTGGGGGAAGAGGGATTGAACCAATGACTGCTGGGAGAAGAGGGATTTAACCAATGACTGCTGGGAGAAGAGGGATTTAACCAATGGCTGCTGGGAGAAGAGGGATTTAACCAATGACTGCTGGGAGAAGAGGGGGAAGAGAAAGGTTCTAATATCAGGAAAGAGATTTGTTCTGAATTAGAACCCCAGGCACCATTAGCCAGAAAGTGAAATGTGTCTTTTTCTCATAAGGGTTGTATGAAATAGAGAACTGCATTCCAGTCGGCATTTTTCATGCTGCGGGCAGTCAGACAGACGACTTTGGAATGGAAATATTTTTGTTTTCCCGCAGGTTAGTTGGAAACGGTCATCTTTTTGCTTTGTATGCATTAGCCTACCTATTGTATTAAAATTACATTTTTTTGGTTTGTTTCATTATTCAGACTGAATTCGCTGCGTCAACTTCTCCTCTCCTAGTTTGGGGTGGTAGTTCAAGTGTGTCTAGTATGTCTGGTCTCATCGAAATACTGTAGAGTAGGGTGTCTACATGGGGTGGAGAATCACATGACAGTAAATTTAAATATGAAATTAACTTAAATATGATGCAACTGTAATTTACGACAGTGTCTGTCAATACATTTTTTGATAATGGAAAGAAGTGGAAGGTCCTCAAACCAATCAGAAAATGGTATCATCATTGAAAAGGAAAATGGCGAATGTTGCGTCCTGGTATTAATGACCCATTTATTTGTCTCCTAAAAGGTACGTATGCTATATCCTCTATGCAAAACATAGCAAGTGTCGCTGTTACCATTCTTGTTGCTTCCAGTTCAGTAGACATACAGTGGCTTGCGAAAGTATTTTCACCCCCGCCCCCCACCCTTGGCATTTCTCCTATTTTGTTGGGGGGGTGAATACTTTCGCAAGCCACTGTATGTCTACTGAACTGGAAGCAACAAGAATGGGAGGGGGGGGGGGGGGTGTATCATTTAATTTACACAACATGCCTACCATTTTGAAAATGCAAAAATAATTTTTAATTGTGGAACAAACAAGAAATAATAGAAAACAATCTGAAAAGTTGAGTAACTATTCACCCCCCAAAGTCAATACCTTGTAGAGACACCTTGTACAGCAATTACAGCTGCAGGTCTCTTGGGGTTTGTCTCTTTAAACTTGGCACATCTAAGCCACTGGGATTTTTGCCCAGTCTACAAGGCAAAACTGCTCCAGCTCCTTCAAGTTGTATAGGTTCCGCTGGTGTACAGCAATCTTTAAGACATACCACAGATTCTCAATTGGATTGAGGTCTGGGCTTTGACTATGCCATTCCAAGACATTTAAATGTTTCCCCTTAAACCACTCAAGTGTTTCTTTAGCAGTATGCTTAGGGTCATTGTCCTGCTGGAAGGTGAACCTCCATCCCAGTCTCAAATCTCTGGAAGACTGAAACAGGTTCCCCTCAACAAGGTCCCTGTATTTAGCGCCATTCATCATTCCTTCAATTCTGACCAGTTTCCCTGCCGATGAAAAACATCCCCACAGCATGATGCTGCCACCACCATGCTTCACCGTGGGGATGGTGTTCATGGGGTGATGAGAGTTGTTGGGTTTGTGCAAGACATAACATTTTCCTTGATGGCCAAAAAGCTACATTTTAGTCTCATCTGACCAGATTACCTTCTTCCATATGTTTGGGGAGTCTCCCACATGCCTTTTGGCAAACACCAAATGTGTTTTCTTATTTTTTTTCTTTAAGCAAAGGCTTTTTTCTGGCCAGTCTTCCATAAAGCCCAGCTCTGTGGAGTGTACGGCTTAAAGTGGTCCTATGGACAGATACTCCAATCTCTTCTGTGGAGCTTTGCAGCTCCTTCAGGGCTATCTTTGGACTCTTTGTTGCCTCTCTGATTAACGCCCTCCTTGCCTGGTCTGTGAGTTTTGGTGGGCGGCCCTCTCTTGGCAGGTTTGTGGCGCCATATTCGTTCCATTTTTAATAATGGATTTAATGGTGCTCTGTGGGATGTTCAAAGTTTCATATACTTTTTTATAACCCAACCATGATCTGTACTTCTCCACAACTTTGTCCCTGACCTGTTTGGGAGCTCCTTGGTCTTCATGGTGCTGCTTGCTTGGTGGTGCCCCTTGCTTAGTGGTGTTGCAGACTCTGGGGCCTTTCAGAACAGGTATATATATACTGAGACATAGATGTCATGTGACAGATCATGTGACACTTAGATTGCACACAGGTGGACTTTATTTAACTAATGATGTGACCTCTGAAGGTAATTGGTTGCACCAGATGTTATTTAGGGGCTTCATAGCAGAGGGGGTGAATACATACAGTATGTATACTACGCACCACTTTACACTTTACTTTTTTTTTCAAATTTCTTTGAAACAAGTCATTTTTTTGCACTTCACCAATTGGGACTATTGTGTATGTTCATTATATGAAATCCAAATAAAAATCTATTTAAATTACAGGTTGTAATGCAACAAAATAGGAAAAATGCCAAGGGGGATGAATACTTTTGCAAGGCCTGTGAGATCAGGTGCGCGTGCTGTCTCATTAAATACAGCAGGCTCCAGCCTATGTGTGGGCAGTTATCTGGGCAGTTATAAGGAAATATGCTTAGGCTATACTTTATAGTTTTAGTTTACTACATTGCCTAGAAATAAATATTGATCACCCATATTTCTCAGTCTGAAAATCGTCTCACTCTCAAAAAAAAAAGGCTATAAAAAAAAATATCTCAAGAGAAATCAATTTTACCTCTAGAATGAAGAATAGCTAGAATCTTCTATGTTACCCACCAGGGATCTCAGCTACAGTAACCATGTTATCTAACTTCCTCTTTTAAGGGTATCAAAATGGGGAGGTGGACTTAGATGAAAACATCACTGTCAGGTCCATCCATAGTGGCATCTTTCATGCTGTATCTACCAGTATTCATGTATCTACCAGTGTTAATGTATCTACCAGTGTTCATGTATCTACCAGTGTTAATGTATCTACCAGTGTTCATGTATCTACCAGTGTTAATGTATCTACCAGTGTTCATGTATCTACCAGTGTTCATGTATCTACCAGTGTTTGTATCTACCAGTGTTCATGTATCTACCAGTGTTCATGTATCTACCAGTGTTCATGTATCTACCAGTGTTCATGTATCTACCAGTGTTTGTATCTACCAGTGTTCATGTATCTACCAGTGTTAATGTATCTACCAGTGTTCATGTATCTACCAGTGTTAATGTATCTACCAGTGTTAATGTATCTACCAGTGTTAATTTATCTACCAGTATTGGTGGAGTCAGACAACCAGGAATCAATAGGACCATTTCTCTGATAACAACCAATGGCATTGGTCTTGGAATGTTCCAGACAACAACTTAGTTTTTCTCAATCATTGATTACCTTCAAAAAGAAAGAAAAAGGAACTGTAGCTTCCGAACAGAAGGCCGGGATGACATCGGTTGATGAATAAAATGCGGGTTTTATCTGTAGACAAATGAGAATTCGACAAGTGTCGCTGGTCAAAATAACATTTATAACATTTATTTATTCTGTCTGATCGTCAATGTGAGTTTCTGTTTTCTTGTCGCACAGACATGAAACGGTTTCAACGTTGCCTCTGTCGTTGCGACGGCGTCAATAAATTCTACATTTCTCAGACAGAATGTTTTGTGTTGTCACATTCACAACTGTAAATTAGCCTTTTTGTTGTTGTTGTTGTTTTTGCTTGTCGTTACCTTGTAAATAATGATCTTGTAATTGATTATTGTTATAGATATGTTCTGCTCATCATTTTCTGGACAGGCTAGCCAGCTCGCTAGCTAACAAGCTAGCAATGAACCAAAACATTGTTTCAAAAGTTGCTGTCAGTTGCCTGGCTTGCTAGATGAACATATTGTAGTTACATTTTTAAACAGATTTGTTTATTTGTGTTCAAATAGAGCAGGTATAGCAGGTATGCTAGTCTGCCGATGTCGTGCAAACTGTCGTTTTGGTGTTTAGAATTTTGACGACGACAAGTTTGGACGACAATAGAATGTCCATGATGTCACTGGGACAACTGTTAACAAACATGTGGACTGATGTACATTTAAAGACATGTACGGTATACCACAGTATAGTCAGTACAGTCGACAGTTGGGAGTCTAATCAATACGCTTCTGAGTCCACCCTGCAAGGTCTTAAAAAAGTTATATATTGACGTGTGATAGACAGATTTGAATGCAACACATCCTGTTGTATCGACCGGTGCGGAACTACGGTTGCATGTCAAGCAAACCCAGACACAGGCAGAACTAGTTGTCTGGCCGAACAGAGAATACAGTTGTCTGTTTGATGGAAGAGGATAGGCAGCACTCTGTGCCTCCAGCAGCAGACTGGATCAATGGACCTATTGGAGATCACTACCCTGACCAATAGGGTGTGTCTGAAATGGCACCCTATATCCCCTAGCACTACGTTTTTACCAAAGACCTAATACAGACCCTGTTCAAATGCAGTGCGCTATATAGGGACTAATGTGCCATTAAGTCAACATCCATAGACTACCCTACTTGTCTAATAGGTCTCCTGTCCCGACCCATTTTCTAAAGGGCCCCGGTATCCAGGACGATCCTGTAGTAACCAATCAGACTCAGCACTTCAAGAGCCTGAACGACTTCTACTAGAGAGCACGGTTCAGTTTACACCTGCTGCCTAATTTCCTCCGTTGTAGAAGCTCTGAGTCGTCACGACGACGCAAACAGACTGTGATGTCACAGCACCACTACACACACGGGAGTTAGATACACAGAGTTTCTTATGGAACTAAAACAACAACAAAAAAGGAGGGCTTTAGGTGGTGGGCGTGGCAGGAGCCGTGGTATGTAGTGGTATGTAGTGGTATGTAGTGGTATGTAGTGGTATGTACTGGTATGTACTGGTATGTAGTGGTATGTAATGGTATGTAGTGGTATGTACTGCAGTGGTATGTATGTAGTGGTATGTACTGTATGTAGTGGTATGTACTGGTATGTAGTGGTATGTAGTGGCAAGTACTGGTATGTACTGGTATGTAGTGGTATGTACTGGTATGTAGTGGTATGTAGTGGTATGTACTGGTATGTAGTGGTATGTACTGGTTTGTACTGGTATGTAGTGGTATGTACTGGTATGTAGTGGTATGTACTGGTATGTAGTGGTATGTACTGGTATGTAGTGGTATGTACTGATATGTAGTGGTATGTACTGGTATGTAGTGGTATGTACTGGTATGTACTGTTATGTAGTGGTATGTACTGGTATGTACTGGTATGTACTGGTATGTACTGGTATGTACTGGTATGTACTGGTATGTAGTGGTATGTACTGGTATGTAGTGGTATGTACTGGTATGTACTGGTATGTACTGGTATGTACTGGTATGCAACAGTACGGGCAGGGAAAAGGCTAGTGACGTTGTCCGGGAGATCAGGCAATAGGAAACCCGATAGGCTAAAGTACAGGCAGGGAATAGGCAATGTATTTATTTTTATTTCACCTTTATTTAACCAGGTAGGCCAGTTGAGAACAAGTTCTCGTTTGCAACTGCGACCTGGCCAAGATAAAGCATAGCAGTGTGAACAGACAACACAGAGTTACACATGGAGTAAACAATGAACAAGTCAATAACACAGTAGGAAAAAAAGGGGAGTCTATATACATTGTGTGCAAAAGGCATGAGGAGGTAGGCAAATAATTACAATTTTGCAGATTAACACTGGAGTGATAAATGATCAGATGGTCATGTACAGGTAGAGCTACTGGTGTGCAAAAGAGCAGAAAAGTAAATAAATATAAACAGTATGGGGATGAGGTAGGTAAAAATGGGTGGGTTATTTACTGATGGACTATGTACAACAGGTACACAAAAGGTGTCATTAGTGAGGCAGAAACTATCATACACAGGAGGATTACATTACGGGAAAACCATGAGCACCAACTAGGAGTCACAAAACAAACAATAACTCACAATGATGGGGTGCAAAAGAACTGAACTGAAAAGTGTGTGATAATGACACACAGGTGTGTGAACAGGTGATCAGTATTCAGGTGATTGGGATCTGGAGAGTGAGCTGAGTTCAGGGAATCTGTGTGTTTGAGAGTGTGATCTGGAGAGTGAGCTGAGTTCAGGGAATCTGTGTGTTTGAGAGTATGATCTGGAGAGTGAGCTGAGTTCAGGGAATCTGTGTGTTTGAGAGTGGGATCTGGAGAGTGAGCTGAGTTCAGGGGATCTATGTGTTTGAGAGTGTGATCTGGAGAGTGAGCTGAGTTCAGGGGATCTATGTGTTTGAGAGTGTGATCTGGAGAGTGAGCTGAGTTCAGGGGATCTATGTGTTTGAGAGTGTGATCTGGAGAGTGAGCTGAGTTCAGGGGATCTATGTGTTTGAGAGTGTGATCTGGAGAGTGAGCTGAGTTCAGGGGATCTATGTGTTTGAGAGTGTGATCTGGAGAGTGAGCTGAGTTCAGGGAATCTGTGTGTTTGAGAGTGGGATCTGGAGAGTGAGCTGAGTTCAGGGAATCTGTGTGTTTGAGAGTGTGATCTGGAGAGTGAGCTGAGTTCAGGGAATCTGTGTGTTTGAGAGTGTGATCTGGAGAGTGAGCTGAGTTCAGGGAATCTGTGTGTTTGAGATTGTGATCTGGAGAGTGAGCTGAGTTCAGGGAATCTGTGTGTTTGAGAGTGTGATCTGGAGAGTGAGCTGAGTTCAGGGAATCTGTGTGTTTGAGAGTGTGATCTGGAGAGTGAGCTGAGTTCAGGGAATCTGTGTGTTTGAGAGTGTGATCTGGAGAGTGAGCTGAGTTCAGGGAATCTGTGTGTTTGAGAGTGTGATCTGGAGAGTGAGCTGAGTTCAGGGAATCTGTGTGTTTGAGATTGTGATCTGGAGAGTGAGCTGAGTTCAGGGAATCTGTGTGTTTGAGAGTGTGATCTGGAGAGTGAGCTGAGTTCAGGGAATCTGTGTGTTTGAGAGTGTGATCTGGAGAGTGAGCTGAGTTCAGGGAATCTGTGTGTTTGAGAGTGTGATCTGGAGAGTGAGCTGAGTTCAGGGAATCTGTGTGTTTGAGAGTGTGATCTGGAGAGTGAGCTGAGTTCAGGGGATCTATGTGTTTGAGAGTGTGAGTTGGAAGCAGACATTACCGTTTTAGTCATTTTAGTTAACATTGAAAGCATCCAGAAAATTCATACACAAAAATATATCTATACAATATATATACAGTGCCTTGCGAAAGTATTCGGCCCCCTTGAGCTTTGCGACCTTTTGCCACATTTCAGGCTTCAAACATAAAGATATAAAACTGTATTTTTTTGTGAAGAATCAACGACAAGTGGGACACAATCATGAAGTGGAACGACATTTATTGGATATTTCAAACTTTTTTAACAAATCAAAAACTGAAAAAGTGGGCGTGCAAAATTATTCAGCCCCTTTACTTTCAGTGCAGCAAACTCTCTCCAGAAGTTCAGTGAGGATCTCTGAATGATCCAATGTTGACCTAAATGACTAATGATGATAAATACAATCCACCTGTGTGTAATCAAGTCTCCGTATAAATGCACCTGCACTGTGATAGTCTCAGAGGTCTGTTAAAAGCGCAGAGAGCATCATGAAGAACAAGGAACACACCAGGCAGGTCCGAGATACTGTTGTGAAGAAGTTTAAAGCCGGATTTGGATACAAAAAGATTTCCCAAGCTTTAAACATCCCAAGGAGCACTGTGCAAGCGATAATATTGAAATGGAAGGAGTATCAGACCACTGCAAATCTACCAAGACCTGGCCGTCCCTCTAAACTTTCAGTTCATACAAGGAGAAGACTGATCAGAGATGCAGCCAAGAGGCCCATGATCACTCTGGATGAACTGCAGAGATCTACAGCTGAGGTGGGAGACTCTGTCCATAGGACAACAATCAGTCGTATATTGCACAAATCTGGCCTTTATGGAAGAGTGGCAAGAAGAAAGCCATTTCTTAAAGATATCCATAAAAAGTGTTGTTTAAAGTTTGCCACAAGCCACCTGGGAGACACACCAAACATGTGGAAGAAGGTGCTCTTGTCAGATGAAACCAAAATTGAACTTTTTGGCAACAATGCAAAACGTTATGTTTGGCGTAAAAACAACACAGCTCACCACCCTGAACACACCATCCCCACTGTCAAACATGGTGGTGGCAGCATCATGGTTTGGGCCTGCTTTTCTTCAGCAGGGACAGGGAAGATGGTTAAAATTGATGGGAAGATGGATGGAGCCAAATACAGGACCATTCTGGAAGAAAACCTGATGGAGTCTGCAAAAGACCTGAGACTGGGACGGAGATTTGTCTTCCAACAAGACAATGATCCAAAACATAAAGCAAAATCTACAATGGAATGGTTAAAAAATAAACATATCCAGAATGGCCAAGTCAAAGTCCAGACCTGAATCCAATCGAGAATCTGTGGAAAGAACTGAAAACTGCTGTTCACAAATGCTCTCCATCCAACCTCACTGAGCTCGAGCTGTTTTGCAAGGAGGAATGGGAAAAAATGTCATTCTCTCGATGTGCAAAACTGATAGAGACGTACCCCAAGCGACTTACAGCTGTAATCACAGCAAAAGGTGGCGCTACAAAGTATTAACTTAAGGGGGCTGAATAATTTTGCACGCCCAATTTTTCAGTTTTTGATTTGTTAAAAAAGTTTGAAATATCCAATAAATGATTGTGATTGTGTCCCACTTGTTGTTGATTCTTCACAAAAAAATACAGTTTTATATCTTTATGATTGAAGCCTGAAATGTGGCAAAAGGTCGCCAAGTTCAAGGGGGCCGAATACTTTCGCAAGGCACTGTATATATATATAGATTTTATATTTTTTTCATTATTTTTTTCCCTACTGTTTGGACAAAAAAACGCTCAAAAACTTCAATGCTAGAAAAATCCCTGCATACAGGGAGTCTGAATGATATAGCTCTTCATCATGTCTCCCCACGGCCAACTCCCAAACACACACACAGTTCAAGACAACGTATTCCGTATTTAGAGCCATGATTTCAGATTGCTCAAGTGAACAGAAAACCTGTTTTTCTTTGAAAAACAGATAACGCAACACCTCACGGGCACAACGCCTCTCCCCTCCCCTCTCCCCTATTTAAACCTAGATGTTTTGTGTGTATGTATTGATACGTAGGCTGCAGTATGTGTGACATTTTAACATCTCTCAATTCAATTCAATTCAATTCAAGGGCTTTATTGGCATGGGAAACATGTGTTAACATTGCCAAAGCAAGTGAGGTAGATAATATATAAAGTGAGTATATAAAGTGAAATAAACAATAAAAATGAACAGTAAACATTACACATACAGAAGTTTCAAAACAATAAAGACATTACAAATGTCATATTATATATATACCGTGTTTTAACAATGTACAAATGGTAAAGGACACAAGATAAAATAAATAAGCATAAATATGGGTTGTATTTACAACGGGGTGTGTTCTTCACTGGTTGCCCTTTTCTCGTGGCAACAGGTCACAAATCTTGCTGCTGTGATGGCACACTGTGGAATTTCACCCAGTAGATATGGGAGTTTATCAAAATTGGGGTTGTTTTTGAATTCTTTGTGGATCTGTGTAATCTGAGGGAAATATGTGTCTCTAATATGGTCATACATTTGGCAGGAGGTTAGGAAGTGCAGCTCAGTTTCCACCTCATTTTGTGGGCAGTGAGCACATAGCCTATCTTCTCTTGAGAGCCATGTCTGCTTACGGCGGCCTCTCTCAATAGCAAGGCTATGCTCACTGAGTCTGTACATAGTCAAAGCTTTCCTTAAGTTTGGGTCAGTCACAGTGGTCAGGTATTCTGCCACTGTGTACTCTCTGTTTAGGGCCAAATAGCATTCTAGTTTGCTCTGTTTTTTTGTTAATTCTTTCCAATGTGTCAAGTAATTATCTTTTTGTTTTCTCATGATTTGGTTGGGTCTAATTGTGCTGCTGTCCTGGGGCTCTGTAGGGTGTGCTTGTGTTTGTGAACAGAGCCCCAGGACCAGCTTGCTTAGGTGACTCTTCTCCAGGTTCATCTCTCTGTAGGTGATGGCTTTGTTACGGAAGGTTTGGGAATCGCTTCCTTTTAGGTGGTTGTAGAATTTAACGTCTCTTTTCTGGATATTGATAATTAGTGGGTATCGGCCTAATTCTGCTCTGCATGCATTATTTGGTGTTCTACGTTGTACACGGAGGATATTTTTGCAGAATTCTGCATGTCTCTCTCTTTCTACTCTCTCTGTCTCTCTCTCTCTTTCTACTCTCTCTCTGTCTCTCTGTCTTTCTACTCTCTCTCTTTCTCTCTCTCTCTCTCTCTCTTTCTACTCTCTCTCTGTCTCTCTCTCTTTCTACTCTCTCTTTCTACCCTCTCTCTGTCTCTGTCTCTCTCTTTCTACTCTCTCTCTGTCTCTGTCTGTCTGTCTGTCTGTCTGTCTGTCTGTCTGTCTGTCTGTCTGTCTGTCTGTCTGTCTGTCTCTCTCTCTCTGTCTCTCTCTGTCTTTCTACTCTCTCTCTTTCTCTCTCTTGCTCTCTTTCTACTCTCTCTCTGTCTCTCTTTCTTTCTACTCTCTCTCTTTCTACCCTCTCTCTGTCTCTGTCTCTCTCTTTCTACTCTCTCTGTCTCTGTCTCTCTCTTTCTACTCTCTCTGTCTCTGTCTGTCTGTCTGTCTGTCTGTCTGTCTGTCTGTCTGTCTGTCTGTCTGTCTGTCTGTCTGTCTGTCTGTCTGTCTGTCTGTCTGTCTGTCTGTCTGTCTGTCTGTCTGTCTGTCTGTCTGTCTGTCTGTCTGTCTGTCTGTCTGTCTGTCTGTCTCTCTCTCTCTCTGTCTCTCTCTCTCTCTCTCAATACACCAGACACTTTCAGACCTCCAAAGGTCCAGAGCGTCTGTCTTGTCACAGTCCAGTGCCCAGCTCTGTATGTCTGAGTGACAGCTCAGTCAGTTGGGAGAGCAGCTCCAAGCCTCCGAAGGATCTCTGAGCCTTTTAGTGTGTTCTGCCAGGCAGAGAGACTTCCCGCCTGGATCTCTGAGCCTTGTAGTGTGTTCTGCCAGGCAGAGAGACTTCCTGCCAGGTGCTGACGCCTGCCTCTGTCTGTCTGTCTGTCTGTCTGTCTCTCTCTCTGGTGCCATTGCCAAAGCAGGTTAAGCAAATACTCAACAAAAGTGAAATAAACAATCCAAATTAACAGTAAACATTACACTAACAAAAGTTCCAAATGAATAAATGAATAAAACATTTCAAATGACATATTATGTCTATGTACACATATATATATATATATATACAGTGTTGTAACAATGTACAAATGGTTAATATTATAAATCATTTTGCACGCCCAATTTTTCAGTTTTTGATTTGTTAAAAAAGTTTGAAATATCCAATAAATGTCGTTCCACTTCATGATTGTGTCCCACTTGTTGTTGATTCTTCACAAAAAAATACAGTTTTATATCTTTATGTTTGAAGCCTGAAATGTGGCAAAAGGTCGCAAAGTTCAAGGGGGCCGAATACTTTCGCAAGGCACTGTGTATATATATATATATACAGTGTTGTAACAATGTACAAATGGTTAATGGTACACAAGGGAAAATAAATCAACATAAATATGGGTTGTATTTACAATGGTGTTTGTTCTTCACTGGTTGACCTTTTCTTGTGGTAACAGGTCACACATCTTGCTGCTGTGATGGCACACTGTGGTATTTCACCCAGTAGATATGGGAGTTCATTAAAATTGGGTTTATTTTTTAATTATTTGTGCCGTACCAGGCAGTGATGTAACCTGTCAGGATGCTCTCGATGGTGCAGCTGAAAAAGGACCTGAGACCCCTTTACAAATCTTTTCAGTCTCATGAGGGGGAATAGGCTTTGTCGTGCCCTCTTCACGAATGTCTTGGTGTGTTTGTTGGTGATGAAGCTCACAACCTGCTCCACTGCAGCCCCGTCGATGAGAATGGGGACGTACTCGGTCCTCCATTTCCGGTTGTCCACAATCATCTCCTTTGTCTTGATCACGTTGAGGGAGAGGTTGTTGTCATGGCACCACATAGCCAGGTCTCTGGCCTCCTTCCTATAGGCTGTCTCATCGTTGTCGGTCAGTAACAGTGGTTAGGTATTCTGCCACTGTGTACTCTCTGTTTAGGGACAAATAACATTCTAGATTGCTCTGTTTTTTTGTGTAAATTATTTTCAATGTGTCAAGTAATTATCTGTTTGTTTTCTCATTATTTGGTTGGGATTAATTGTGCTGCTGTCCTGGGGCTCTGTAGGGTGTGTTTGTGTTTGTGAACAGAGCCCCAGGACCAGCTTGCTTAGGGGACTCTTCTCCGGTTCATCTCTCTGTAGGTGATGGCTTTGTTATGGAAGGTTTGGGAATCGCTTCCTTTTAGGTGGTTGTAGAATTTAACAGCTCTTTTCTGGATTTTGATAATTAGTGGGTATCGGCCTAATTCTGCTCTGCATGCATTATTTGGTGTTCTACGTTGTACACGGGGGGATATTTTTGCAGAATTCTGCGTGCAGAGTCTCAATTTGTGTTTGTCCCATTTTGTGAAGTCTTGGTTGGTGAGCGGACCCCAGACCTCACAACCATAAAGGGCAATGGGCTTTATGACTGATTCAAGTATTTTAAGCCAGATCCTAATTGGTATCTTGAATTTTATGTTCCTTTTGATGGCATAGAAGGCCCTTCTTGCTTTGTCTCAGATCGTTCACAGCTTTGTGGAAGTTACCTGTTGGTGCTGATGTTTAGGACAAGGTATGTATCGTTTGTGTGCTCTAGGGCAACGGTGTATAAATGGAATTTGTATTAATGGTCTTGGCAACTGGACATTTTATAATAAGAGCTGCTACACTAAGAGCTGCTACACTAAGAGCTGCTACACTAAGAGCTGCTACACTAAGAGCTGCTACACTAAGAGCTGCTACACTAGGAGCTGCTACACTAAGAGCTGCTACACTAAGAGCTGCTACACTAAGAGCTGCTACACTAAGAGCTGCTACACTAGGAGCTGCTACACTAGGAGCTGCTACACTAGGAGCTGCTACACTAAGAGCTGCTACACTAGGAGCTGCTACACTAGGAGCTGCTACACTAAGAGCTGCTACACTAGGAGCTGCTACACTAAGAGCTGCTACACTAAGAGCTGCTACACTAAGAGCTGCTACACTAAGAGCTGCTACACTAAGAGCTGCTACACTAAGAGCTGCTACACTAAGAGCTGCTACACTAAGAGCTGCTACACTAGGAGCTGCTACACTAGGAGCTGCTACACTAAGAGCTGCTACACTAGGAGCTGCTACACTAGGAGCTGCTACACTAAGAGCTGCTACACTAGGAGCTGCTACACTAAGAGCTGCTACACTAAGAGCTGCTACACTAGGAGCTGCTACACTAAGAGCTGCTACACTAAGAGCTGCTACACTAAGAGCTGCTACACTAAGAGCTGCTACACTAAGAGCTGCTACACTAAGAGCTGCTACACTAAGAGCTGCTACACTAAGAGCTGCTACACTAAGAGCTGCTACACTAGGAGCTGCTACACTAAGAGCTGCTACACTAAGAGCTGCTACACTAAGAGCTGCTACACTAAGAGCTGCTACACTAAGAGCTGCTACACTAAGAGCTGCTACACTAAGAGCTGCTACACTAAGAGCTGCTACACTAAGAGCTGCTACACTAAGAGCTGCTACACTAAGAGCTGCTACACTAAGAGCTGCTACACTAAGAGCTGCTACACTAAGAGCTGCTACACTAAGAGCTGCTACACTAAGAGCTGCTACACTAAGAGCTGCTACACTAAGAGCTGCTACACTAAGAGTGTATAAATGAGCAGACTGTAATCAGGCTGAGTTACATTTGTGACCTTGTGACAGGGCAAGGTAGAGAAGGACAGACACACACACACACACACACACACACACACACACACACACACACACACACACACACACACACACACACACACACACACACACAAACAACACACAACAGACACACTCTCTCTCTTTTTGTCTCTCTCTCTCTCTAATAAAAACGACACATTACAATTCCTTGTTAACAATTCTCCTGGAGCGACCATGCTGCTCCTCCTCTCCCCGACTGTTAAGAGACCTGGATCAAGCTCTCCCTAAAATAAGCCCTAGTCAAGAGAGAGTTTCACAGAGAAAGCCCTGGTTTCAAAGAGCCATAGTACTGCTTTAATGCGAATTCAGCCCCTCACACACACACACACACACACACACACAGACGAAGAAGAGAAAAAGACACCAACTTTGAACAGTTGTTCTGGAGCGAGTCTGTGTCCGAGTCCCAAATGGCACCCTATCCCCTATATAGTGCTTCACTTTTAACGATAAGAGCCCTGGGCCCTGGTACACTACGAAGGGGATAGGTTTCCATTTGAGACATCTCTGTCTTCATTCAGGACTCCCGAATCCAGGGATAGAAGGGGATACAGTGTGTATTGTTAGAGCTACAGCCGCTCTAAGCTACCAGAAAAGCATCTCATCCACTCACAATACATCATCCAAATCTCATTACAACATAGCAGTGGATTTACACTGAACTGCTATGAACGGGGAGTCTTCTACATCTTCTCCTCATGGGGGAAGTGGTGAGATAGTGAGGGAGCGCTTTGTTGGTTACAAAAAAAACATTCTCTAAATCAAGTCCATATGGCACCCTATCGCCTATTATAGTGTACGACTAGCCTATGGGGCTCTGGTCAAAAGTAAATCAGGTCCCAGCTGAGATGCTGCTCAGTGTGATTCGCTGAAGAATTATCAGACTGGGTTGTGTGTCTGATGGTGTGCTGTAAGTCTGATGGTGTGCTGTCTGTCTGATGGTGGGTTGTCTGTTTGATGGTGGGTTGTCTGTTTGATGGTGTGTTGTCTGTTTGATGGTGTGTTGTCTGTTTGATGGTGTGTTGTCTGTTTGATGGTGTGCTGTCTGTCTGATGGTGTGCTGTCTGTCTGATGGTGTGCTGTCTGTCTGATGGTGTGTGCTGTCTGTCTGATGGTGTGTGCTGTCTGTCTGATGGTGTGTGCTGTCTGTCTGATGGTGTGTTGTCTGTCTGATGGTGTGTGCTGTCTGTTTGATGGTGTGTTGTCTGTTTGATGGTGTGTTGTATGTCTGATGGTGTGTGCTGTCTGTTTGATGGTGTGTTGTCTGTTTGATGGTGTGTTGTCTGTTTGATGGTGTGCTGTCTGTCTGATGGTGTGCTGTCTGTTTGATGGTGTGTTGTCTGTTTCATGGTGTGTTGTCTGTTTGATGGTGTGCTGTCTGTCTGATGGTGTGTGCTGTCTGTCTGATGGTGTGTGCTGTCTGTCTGATGGTGTGTTGTCTGTCTGATGGTGTGTTGTCTGTCTGATGGTGCGTTGTCTGTTTGATGGTGCGTTGTCTGTTTGATGGTGTGTTGTCTGTTTGATGGTGTGTTGTCTGTTTGATGGTGTGCTGTCTGTTTGATGGTGTGCTGTCTGTCTGATGGTGTACTGTCTGTCTGATGGTGTGCTGTCTGTTTGATGGTGTGCTGTCTGTCTGATGGTGTGTGCTGTCTGTTTGATGGTGTGTGCTGTCTGTCTGATGGTGTGGGTTGTCTGTTTGATGGTGTGCTGTCTGTCTGATGGTGTGCTGTCTGTCTGATGGTGGGTTGTCTGTTTGATGGTGGGTTGTCTGTTTGATGGTGTGCTGTCTGTCTGATGGTGTGCTGTCTGTCTGATGGTGGGTTGTCTGTTTGATGGTGTGCTGTCTGTCTGATGGTGTGCTGTCTGTTTGATGGTGTGCTGTCTGTTTGATGGTGTGCTGTCTGGCTGATGGTGTGTTGTCTGTCTCATGGTGTGCTGAATGTTTGATGGTGTGCTGTCTGTCTGATGGTGTGCTGTCTGTTTGATGGTGTGCTGTCTGTCCGATGGTATGTGTCTGTCTGATGGTGTGTTGTCTGTCTGATGGTGTGCTGTCTGTTTGATGGTGTGCTGTCTGTTTGATGGTGTGTTGTCTGTCTGATGGTGTGTTGTCTGTTGAATGGTGTGTTGTCTGTCTGATGGTGTGTTGTCTGTTGAATGGTGTGTTGTCTGTTTGATGGTGTGTTGTCTGTTTGATGTGTGCTGTCTGTCTGATGGTGTGTTGTCTGTCTGATGGTGTGCTGTCTGTTTGATGGTGTGTTGTCTGTTTGATGGTGTGTTGTCTGTCTGATGGTGGGTTGTCTGTTTGATGGTGTGCTGTCTGTCTGATGGTGTGCTGTCTGTTTGATGGTGTGCTGTCTGTCTGATGGTGTGTTGTCTGTCTGATGGTGTGTTGTCTGTTTGATGGTGTGTTGTCTGTCTGATGGTGTGTTGTCTGTCTGATGGTGTGTTGTCTGTCTGATGGTGTGTGCTGTCTGTTTGATGGTGTGTTGTCTGTTTGATGCTGTGTTGTCTGTCTGATGGTGTACTGTCTGTCTGATGGTGTACTGTCTGTCTGATGGTGTGTGCTGTCTGTCTGATGTTGTGTGCTGTCTGTCTGATGGTGTGTGTTGTCTGTTTGATGGTGTGTTGTCTGTTTGATGGTGTGCTGTCTGTCTGATGGTGTGCTGTCTGTCTGATGGTGGGTTGTCTGTTTGATGGTGGGTTGTCTGTTTGATGGTGTGCTGTCTGTCTGATGGTGTGCTGTCTGTCTGATGGTGTGCTGTCTGTCTGATGGTGTGTGCTGTCTGTCTGATGGTGTGTGTGCTGTCTGTCTGATGGTGTGTGCTGTCTGTCTGATGGTGAGTGCTGTCTGTCTGATGGTGTGTTGTCTGTCTGATGGTGTGTGCTGTCTGTTTGATGGTGTGTTGTCTGTTTGATGGTGTGCTGTCTGTCTGATGGTGTGTTGTCTGTCTGATGGTGTGTGCTGTCTGTTTGATGGTGTGTTGTCTGTTTGATGGTGTGTTGTCTGTTTGATGGTGTGCTGTCTGTCTGATGGTGTGCTGTCTGTCTGATGGTGTGCTGTCTGTTTGATGGTGTGATGTCTGTCTGATGGTGTGTGCTGTCTGTCTGATGGTGTGTTGTCTGTCTGATGGTGTGTTGTCTGTCTGATGGTGCGTTGTCTGTTTGATGGTGCGTTGTCTGTTTGATGGTGTGTTGTCTGTTTGATGGTGTGTTGTCTGTTTGATGGTGTGCTGTCTGTTTGATGGTGTGCTGTCTGTCTGATGGTGTACTGTCTGTCTGATGGTGTGCTGTCTGTTTGATGGTGTGCTGTCTGTCTGATGGTGTGTGCTGTCTGTCGGATGGTGTGTGCTGTCTGTCTGATGGTGTGGGTTGTCTGTTTGATGGTGTGCTGTCTGTCTGATGGTGTGCTGTCTGTCTGATGGTGGGTTGTCTGTTTGATGGTGGGTTGTCTGTTTGATGGTGTGCTGTCTGTCTGATGGTGTGCTGTCTGTCTGATGGTGGGTTGTCTGTTTGATGGTGTGCTGTCTGTCTGATGGTGTGCTGTCTGTTTGATGGTGTGCTGTCTGTTTGATGGTGTGCTGTCTGGCTGATGGTGTGTTGTCTGTCTCATGGTGTGCTGAATGTTTGATGGTGTGCTGTCTGTTTGATGGTGTGCTGTCTGTCTGATGGTGTGCTGTCTGTTTGATGGTGTGCTGTCTGTCCGATGGTATGTGTCTGTCTGATGGTGTGTTGTCTGTCTGATGGTGTGCTGTCTGTTTGATGGTGTGCTGTCTGTTTGATGGTGTGTTGTCTGTCTGATGGTGTGTTGTCTGTTGAATGGTGTGTTGTCTGTTTGATGGTGTGTTGTCTGTTTGATGTGTGCTGTCTGTCTGATGGTGTGTTGTCTGTTTGATGTGTGCTGTCTGTCTGGTGGTGTGTTGTCTATCTGATGGTGTGCTGTCTGTTTGATGGTGTGTTGTCTGTTTGATGGTGTGTTGTCTGTCTGATGGTGGGTTGTCTGTTTGATGGTGTGCTGTCTGTCTGATGGTGTGCTGTCTGTTTGATGGTGTGCTGTCTGTCTGATGGTGTGTTGTCTGTCTGATGGTGTGCTGTCTGTTTGATGGTGTGTTGTCTGTCTGATGGTGTGTTGTCTGTCTGATGGTGTGTTGTCTGTCTGATGGTGTGCGCTGTCTGTTTGATGTTGTGTTGTCTGTTTGATTCTGTGTTGTCTGTCTGATGGTGTACTGTCTGTCTGATGGTGTACTGTCTGTCTGATGGTGTGCTGTCTGTTTGATGGTGTGCTGTCTGTCTGATGGTGTGTGCTGTCTGTCTGATGGTGTGTGCTGTCTGTCTGATGGTGTGTGTTGTCTGTTTGATGGTGTGTTGTCTGTTTGATGGTGTGCTGTCTGTCTGATGGTGTGCTGTCTGTCTGATGGTGGGTTGTCTGTTTGATGGTGGGTTGTCTGTTTGATGGTGTGCTGTGTGTCTGATGGTGTGCTGTCTGTCTGATGGTGCGTGCTGTCTGTTTGATGGTGTGCTGTCTGTTTGATGGTGTGTTGTCTGTTTGATGGTGTGCTGTCTGTCTGATGGTGTGTTGTCTGTCTGATGGTGTGCTGTCTGTTTGATGGTGTGCTGTCTGTTTGATGGTGTGCTGTCTGTCTGATGGTGTGCTGTCTGTCTGATGGTGTGTTGTCTGTCTGATGGTGTGCTGTCTGTTTGATGGTGTGCTCTCTGTTTGATGGTGTGCTGTCTGTCTGATGGTGTGTGTTGTCTGTCTGATGGTGTGTGCTGTCTGTCTGATGGTGTGTTGTCTGTCTGTCTGATGGTGTGTTGTCTGTCTGATGGTGTGCTGTCTGTCTGATGGTGTGTGCTGTCTGTTTGATGGTATGTTGCCTGTTTGATGGTGTGCTGTCTGTCTGATGGTGTGTTGTCTGTCTGATGGTGTGTGCTGTCTGTTTGATGGTGTGTTGTCTGTTTGATGGTGTGTTGTCTGTCTGATGGTGTGCTGTCTGTCTGATGGTGGGTTGTCTGTTTGATGGTGGGTTGTCTGTTTGATGGTGTGCTGTCTGTCTGATGGTGTGCTGTCTGTCTGATGGTGTGTGCTGTCTGTTTGATGGTGTGCTGTCTGTTTGATGGTGTGTTGTCTGTTTGATGGTGTGCTGTCTGTCTGATGGTGTGTTGTCTGTCTGATGGTGTGCTGTCTGTTTGATGGTGTGTTGTCTGTTTGATGGTGTGCTGTCTTTCTGATGGTGTGCTGACTGTTTGATGGTGTGCTGTCTGTCTGATGGTATGTGTCTGTCTGATGGTGTGTTGTCTGTCTGATGGTGTGCTGTCTGTTTGATGGTGTGTTGTCTGTTTGATGGTGTGCTGTCTGTCTGATGGTGTGCTGTCTGTCTGATGGTGTGCTCTCTGTTTGATGGTGTGCTGTCTGTCTGATGGTGTGTGCTGTCTGTCTGATGGTGTGTGCTGTCTGTCTGATGGTGTGTTGTCTGTCTGTCTGATGGTGTGTTGTCTGTCTGATGGTGTGATGTCTGTCTGATGGTGTGTGCTGTCTGTTTGATGGTATGTTGCCTGTTTGATGGTGTGCTGTCTGTCTGATGGTGTGTTGTCTGTCTGATGGTGTGTGCTGTCTGTTTGATGGTGTGTTGTCTGTTTGATGGTGTGTTGTCTGTCTGATGTGTGCTGTCTGTCTGATGGTGTGTTGTCTGTTTGATGTGTGCTGTCTGTCTGGTGGTGTGTTGTCTATCTGATGGTGTGCTGTCTGTTTGATGGTGTGTTGTCTGTTTGATGGTGTGTTGTCTGTCTGATGGTGGGTTGTCTGTTTGATGGTGTGCTGTCTGTCTGATGGTGTGCTGTCTGTTTGATGGTGTGCTGTCTGTCTGATGGTGTGTTGTCTGTCTGATGGTGTGCTGTCTGTTTGATGGTGTGTTGTCTGTTTGATGGTGTGTTGTCTGTCTGATGGTGTGTTGTCTGTCTGATGGTGTTTTGTCTGTCTGATGGTGTGTGCTGTCTGTTTGATGTTGTGTTGTCTGTTTGATTCTGTGTTGTCTGTCTGATGGTGTACTGTCTGTCTGATGGTGTACTGTCTGTCTGATGGTGTGCTGTCTGTTTGATGGTGTGCTGTCTGTCTGATGGTGTGTGCTGTCTGTCTGATGGTGTGTGCTGTCTGTCTGATGGTGTGTGTTGTCTGTTTGATGGTGTGTTGTCTGTTTGATGGTGTGCTGTCTGTCTGATGGTGTGCTGTCTGTCTGATGGTGGGTTGTCTGTTTGATGGTGGGTTGTCTGTTTGATGGTGTGCTGTCTGTCTGATGGTGTGCTGTCTGTCTGATGGTGCGTGCTGTCTGTTTGATGGTGTGCTGTCTGTTTGATGGTGTGTTGTCTGTTTGATGGTGTGCTGTCTGTCTGATGGTGTGTTGTCTGTCTGATGGTGTGCTGTCTGTTTGATGGTGTGCTGTCTGTTTGATGGTGTGCTGTCTGTCTGATGGTGTGCTGTCTGTCTGATGGTGTGTTGTCTGTCTGATGGTGTGCTGTCTGTTTGATGGTGTGTTGTCTGTTTGATGGTGTGCTGTCTTTCTGATGGTGTGCTGACTGTTTGATGGTGTGCTGTCTGTCTGATGGTGTGCTGTCTGTCTGATGGTGTGCTCTCTGTTTGATGGTGTGCTGTCTGTCTGATGGTGTGTGTTGTCTGTCTGATGGTGTGTGCTGTCTGTCTGATGGTGTGTTGTCTGTCTGTCTGATGGTGTGTTGTCTGTCTGATGGTGTGCTGTCTGTCTGATGGTGTGTGCTGTCTGTTTGATGGTATGTTGCCTGTTTGATGGTGTGCTGTCTGTCTGATGGTGTGTTGTCTGTCTGATGGTGTGTGCTGTCTGTTTGATGGTGTGTTGTCTGTTTGATGGTGTGTTGTCTGTCTGATGGTGTGCTGTCTGTCTGATGGTGGGTTGTCTGTTTGATGGTGGGTTGTCTGTTTGATGGTGTGCTGTCTGTCTGATGGTGTGCTGTCTGTCTGATGGTGTGTGCTGTCTGTTTGATGGTGTGCTGTCTGTTTGATGGTGTGTTGTCTGTTTGATGGTGTGCTGTCTGTCTGATGGTGTGTTGTCTGTCTGATGGTGTGCTGTCTGTTTGATGGTGTGTTGTCTGTTTGATGGTGTGCTGTCTTTCTGATGGTGTGCTGACTGTTTGATGGTGTGCTGTCTGTCTGATGGTATGTGTCTGTCTGATGGTGTGTTGTCTGTCTGATGGTGTGCTGTCTGTTTGATGGTGTGCTGTCTGTCTGATGGTGTGTGCTGTCTGTTTGATGGTGTGTTGTCTGTTTGATGGTGTGCTGTCTGTCTGATGGTGTGCTGTCTGTCTGATGGTGTGCTCTCTGTTTGATGGTGTGCTGTCTGTCTGATGGTGTGTGCTGTCTGTCTGATGGTGTGTGCTGTCTGTCTGATGGTGTGTTGTCTGTCTGTCTGATGGTGTGTTGTCTGTCTGATGGTGTGCTGTCTGTCTGATGGTGTGTGCTGTCTGTTTGATGGTATGTTGCCTGTTTGATGGTGTGCTGTCTGTCTGATGGTGTGTTGTCTGTCTGATGGTGTGTGCTGTCTGTTTGATGGTGTGTTGTCTGTTTGATGGTGTGTTGTCTGTCTGATGGTGTGTGCTGTCTGTCTGATGGTGTGTGCTGTCTGTCTGATGGTGTCTTGTCTGTCTGATGGTGTGTGCTGTCTGTAAACATTGACTGTCATGAGAAGTAGAGAGTAATGGTTCTAGACTCAATTCCCTTCATACGGCACCAACTCTGTCATTCTGACGTGACAAGGCAAACACATTATTCACTTGAATTTCTCTAGCAATGTGCTGCTCATCATGAACAGAGAGGAGACCACCAGTAAACAATAAGGAGGAGAGGAGAGGAGAGGAGAGGAGAGGAGAGGAGAGGAGAGGAGAGGAGAGGAGAGGAGAGGAGAGGAGAGGAGAGGAGAGGAGGAGAGGAGAGGAGAGGAGAGGAGAGAGAAGAAGATGGAGGGGAGAGGAGAAGAGGAGGGGAGAGGAGAAGATAGAGAGGAGGGGAGAGATAAGATGGGGAGGATTTGATGAGGTGGGGGAGGATTTGATGAGGTGGGGGAGGAGAGGATGAGGTGGGGGAGGAGAAGAGGATGAGGTGGGGGAGGAGGAGAAGAGGATGAGGTGGGGGAGGAGGAGAAGAGGATGAGGTGGGGGAGGAAGAGAAGAGGATGAGGTGGGGGGGAGGAGAAGAGGATGAGGTGGGGGAGAGGAGAAGAGGATGAGGTGGGGGAGGAGAAGAGGATGAGGTTGGGGAGGAGAAGAGGATGAGGTGGGGGAGGAGAAGAGGATGAGGTGGGGGAGGAGGAGAAGGGGATGAGGTGGTGGAGGAGGAGAAGAGGAGGTGGTGGGGGAGGAGGAGAAGAGGATGAGGTGGGGGAGGAGGAGGAGAAGAAGATGAGGGGGAGGAGGAGAAGAGGAGGTGGTGGGGGAGGAGGAGAAGAGGATGAGGTGGGGGAGGAGGAGGAGATGAGGTGGGGGAGGAGAAGAGGATGAGAGGAGTAGGGAGAGAACAGTGGTAGGAATCTTCCTAGGCCTGTCAGCGTTTCAGAGGTGTCTTCTTTGAACACCATGTCAGCTAAAGCCCCAAAGGCAGAACCAGGGCACACGGAGGCTCAACTGAACCGGTATGAACAGGTAACACATGCATGAATAAAAACACGTGTATGCTTTGCACATGGCAGACACAGAGAAGGATGATCCACCTACACTTCAGTAACTCCAAATGATAACCTGAAATGCTTCCAGAACAGAGCAGCGTGTGTCACCACATTATGAGTAGAGGTCGACCGATTAATCGGAATGGCCGATTAATTAGGGCCGATTTCAAGTTTTCAAAACAATCGGATTTTGCCGATTGATTTATTTATATTTTTACAACTTTATTTAATCTTTATTTAACTAGGCAAGTCAGTTAAGAACACATTCTTATTTTCAGTGACGGCCTAAGAACGGTGGGTTAACTGCCTTGTTCAGGGGCAGAACGACAGATTTTCACCTTGTCAGCTCGGGGGATCCAATCTTGCAACCTTACAGTTAACTAGTCCAACGCAATAACGACCTGCCTCTCTCTCGTTGCACTCCACAAGAGACTGACTGACTGCCTGTTACGCGAATGCAGTAAGCCAAGGTAAATTGCTAGCTAGCATTAAACTTACCTTATAAAAAACAATCAATCATAATCACTAGTTAACTACACATGGTTGATGATATTACTAGATATTATCTATCGTGTCCTGTGTTGCATATAATCTGACTGAGCATACAAGTATCTAAGTATCTGACTGAGCGGTGGTAGGCAGAGGCAGGCGCGTAAGCATTCATTCAAACAGCACTTTCGTGCGTTTTGCCAGCAGCTCTTCGTTGTGAGTCAAGCATTGCGCTGTTTATGACTTCAAGCCTATCAACTCCCGAGATGAAGCTGGTGTAACCGAAGTGAAATGGCTAGCTAGTTAGCGCACGCTAATAGTGTTTTAAACGTCACTCACTCTGAGGTTTGGAGTAGTTGTTCCCCTTGCTCTGCATGGGTAACGCTGCTTCTAGGGTGGCTGTTGTCATTGTGTTCCTGGTTCGAGCCCAGGGAGGAACGAGGAGAGGGACGGAGGCTATACTGTTACACTGGCAATACTAAAGTGCCTATAAGAACATCCGATAGTCAAAGGTTAATGAAAGACAAATGGTATAGAGAGAAATAGTCCTATAATTTCTATAATAACTACAACCTAAAACTTCTTACCTGGGAATATTGAAGACTCAAGTTAAAAGGAACCACCAGCTTTCATATGTTCTCATGTTCTGAGCAAGGAACTCAAATGTTAGCTTTCTTACATGGCACATATTGCACTTTTTAACCAAATTGAACATGTTTCATTATTTATTTGAGGCTAAATTGATTTTATTGATGTATTATATTAGGTTAAAATAAGTGTTCATTCAGTATTGTTGTAATTGTCATTATTACAAATAAATAAATAAAAAATTGGCAGATTAATCGGTATCGGTATCGGCCGACCTCTAGTTATGAGACCACAAGTCAAACAGAACCAGGTCACCGCGTAATGAGACCACAAGTCACACAGAACCAGGTCACCACGTAATGAGACCACAAGTCAAACAGAACCAGGTCACTGCGTAATGAGACCACAAGTCAAACAGAACCAGGTGGTTATTACATCAGGTGATGCAGGTGATGCAGGAAACCCATTTGAACATCTCAGGGGTGGATGGGAAGGTACTCCGTCTGCTCACTGTGATTGATGGAGTGACAGAGACTAAATGTAGCGAGTCAGTGACTGCTTGACGGTGGAGCAGTAGTGTGATGCCTCCGATACCTACCTGATAGGTGTTGTCAAAGCTGTCATACATGAACCTCGTGATCAGAGACGTCTTGCCAACTACAAGAGGAGAGAGAGAGAGAGAGAGAGAGAGAGAGAGAGAGAGAGAGAGAGAGAGAGAGAGAGAGAGAGAGAGAGAGAGACAATGTGTTAGCTTCTGTAACACAGAGAGAGAGAGAAAGAAATAAAGTAGTCTACTATATAGGGAATAGGGCTCCGTTTGGGATGCAGATATCTTCATCTGTGTAGGGAAGTTAACATGTTACACGTGGTTAGAGAGGATGAGATGCTTGAGGACTTTTTAAATTTCATATAATTATCTTCTTTCAGCATTTGCCAACAAAACAAAGTAGGTTTTTATAGGTTTGCAATATAAACATGTTCACAGAGCTATTAGAAGCCCCCCGAGTGTCAGAGGCTGTTCTCGTGCAACAGTCCAAACAAGCTGCTCTCCGAGTTCTCCAACGGTCCCCACTCAGAACTAAAAGGTCATCAGTGGTTCAAGGGTACTCGAGGAACGAACACATCCTCCAAAAGTATTCCTCCAGTGCACGCACACACACACACACGCACGCGCACACACACGCACACACACGCACACACACACACACGCACACACACGCACGAAAGCACACACCCTGGGGGGGGGGGGGGGGGTTTGGCGGCAGCTCAGATGTAAACAGAGAGGAAAAAGCCTGGTTTTGCTCCAGTTGAGGAAGCCGGCATAACGAGGAGAAGCTCTTGTCCAGAAGTCATTTAAATGCTAATTTCCCCAAAGACACAAGAGCGTTTGATTCCACACCGAAAGGGATTTAAATGAATGGGGCTCATAAGGCCTGGTAGACAGCTTCTGTGTGAATACAGAGTATTCCCTATTGACCTACAGAGAGCCCTGTGGGCCAGAGTATTCCCTATTGACCTACAGAGAGCCCTGTGGGCCAGAGTATTCCCTATTGACCTACAGAGAGCCCTGTGGGCCAGAGTATTCCCTATTGACCTACAGAGAGCCCTGTGGGCCAGAGTATTCCCTATTGACCTACAGAGAGCCCTGTGGGCCAGAGTATTCCCTATTGACCTACAGAGAGCCCGGTGGGCCCTGGTCAAAACAGGGCACTACACACCCAGTCTGTAATACCTACAGTGCCGACAGAAAGTATTCATACCCCTTGACTTATTCCACATTTTGTTGTGTTACAGCCTGAATTTAAAATGTATAAAATGAGGAATTTTGGGGGGTCACTGGCCCACACAAAATACAATATAATATCAAAGTGGTTTTTACAAATGAATTTAAGAAATGAAAAGCTGAAATGTCTTGAGTCCATAAGTATTTATCCCCCTTTGTTATGAAAGACTTAAACAAGTCACATAATAAGTTGCAATAATTGTGTTTAACATGATTTTTTAAATGACTACCTCATATCTGTACCCTACACATACAATTATCAGTAAGCTCCCACAATTGTGCAGTGAATTTCAAACACAGATTCAACAACAAAGACACACATCTATGGTAAGAACTGAAAATGGTTCTCTAACAATGATCAACAACCAATTTGACAGAGATTGAAGAATGTTGAAAAGAATAATGAGCAATGTGGAAAGCTCTTAGATACTTACCCAGAAAGCCTCACAGCTGTAATCGTTGCCAAATGTGCTTCCACAAAGTATTGACTCAAGGATCTGAATACAAACAGTTGAAGTCGGAAGTTTACATACACTTAGGTTGGAGTCATTAAAACTCGTTTTTCAACCACTCCACCAATGTCTTGTTAACAAACTATAGTTTTGGCAAGTGGGTTAGGACATCTACTTTGTGTATGACACAAGTCATTTTTCCAACAATTGTTTACAGACAAATTATTTCACTTATAATTCACTGTATCACAATTCCAGTGGGTCAGAAGTTTACATACACTAAGTTGACTGTGCCTTTAAACAGCTTTGAAAATTCCAAAAAATGATGTCATGGCTTTAGAAGCTTCTGATAGGCTAATTGACTTAATTTGAGTCATTTGGAGGTGTACCTGTGGATGTATTTCAAGGCCTACCTTCAAACTCAGTGCCTCTTTGCCTGACATCATGGGAAAAATCTAAAGAAATCAGCCAAGATCTCAGAAAATAAATTATAGACCTCCACAAGTCTGATTCATTCTTGGGAGCAATTTCCAAACACCTGAAGGTACCACGTTCATCTGTGCAAACAATAGTACGCAAGTATAAACACCATGGGACCACGCAGCCATCATACCGCTCAGGAAGGAGACGCATTCTGTCTTCTAGAGATGAACGTACTTTGGTGCGAAAAGCGCAAATCAATCCCAGAACAACAGCAAAGGACCTTGTGAAGATACTGGAGGAATCAGGTAAAAGAATATCTATATCCACAGTAAAACGAGTCCTATATCGACATAACCTGAAAGGCCACTCCGCAAGGAAGAATCCACTGCTCCAAAACCGCCATAAAAAAGCCAGACTACGGTTTGCAACTGCACAAAATCAAATCAAATTTTATTTGTCACATACACATGGTTAGTAGATGTTAATGCGAGTGTAGCGAAATGCTTGTGCTTCTAGTTCCGCCAATCAGTAATAACAAACGAGTAATCTAACCTAACAAGTCCACAACAACTATCTTATACACACAAGTGTAAAGGGATGGAGAATATGTACATAAAGATATATGAATGAGTGATGGTACAGAACGGCATAGGCAAGATACAGTAGATGGTATCGATTACAGTATATACAGTGGGGCAAAAAAGTATTTAGTCAGCCACCAATTGTGCAAGTTCTCCCACTTAAAAAGATGAGAGAGGCCTGTAATTTTCATCATAGGTACCCAAAACGTCACTGCTCTAGAGGAGATCTGCATGGAGGAATGGGCCATAATACCAGCAACAGTGTGTGAAAACCTTGTGAAGACTTACAGAAAACGTTTGACCTCTGTCATTGCCAACAAAGGGTATATAACAAAGTATTGAGATAAACTTTTGTTATTGACCAAATACTTATTTTCCACCATAATTTGCAAATAAATTCATGAAAAATCCTACAATGTGATTTTCTGGATGTTTTTTTCTCATTTTGTCTGTCATAGTTGAAGTTTACCTATGATGAAAATTACAGGCCTCTCTCATCTTTTTAAGTGGGAGAACTTGCACAAGTGGTGGCTGACAATACTTTTTTGTCCCACTGTATATATGAGATGAGTAATGTAGGGTATGTAAACATTATATAAAGTGGCATAGTTTAAAGTGACTGGTGATACATTTATTACATCAATTTTTCCATTATTAAAGTGGCTGGAGTTGAGTCAGTGTGTTGGCAGCAGCCACTCAATGTTAGTGATGGCTGTTTAACAGTCTGATGGCCTTGAGATAGAAGCTGTTTTTCAGTCTCTCGGTCCCTGCTTTGATGCACCTGTACTGACCTCGCCTTCTGGATGATAGCGTGGTGAACAGGCAGTGGCTCGGGTGGTTGTTGTCCTTGATGATCTTTATGGCCTTCCTGTGACATTGGGTGGTGTAGGTGTCCTGGAGGGCAGGTAGTTTGCCCCCGGTGATGCGTTGTGCAGACCTCACTACCCTCTAGAGAGCCTTACGGTTGTGGGCGGAGCAGTTGCCGTACCAGGCGGTGATACAGCCCAATAGGATGCTCTCGATTGTGCATCTGTAAAAGTTTGTGAGTGCTTATGTTGACAAGCCGAATTTCTTCAGCCTCCTGAGGTTGAAGAGGTGCTGCTGCGCCTTCTTCACCACGCTGTCTGTGTGGATGGACCAATTCAGTTTGTCTGTGATGTGTACGCCGAGGAACTTAAAACTTACTACCCTCTCCACTACTGTCCCGTCAATGTTGATAGGGGGGTGCTCCCTCTGCTGTTTCCTGAAGTCCACGATCATCTCCTTTGTTTTGTTGACATTGAGTGTGAGGTTATTTTCCTGACACCACACTCCTAGGGCCATCACCTCCTCCCTGTAGGCCGTCTCGTCGTTGTTGGTAATCAAGCCTACCACTGTAGTGTCGTCTGCAAACTTGATGATTGAGTTGGAGGCGTGCATGGCCACGCAGTCATGGGTGAACAGGGAGTACAGGAGAGGACTCAGAACGCGCCCTTGTGGGGCCCCAGTGTTGAGGATCAGCGGGGTGGAGATGTTATTGTTATCTACCCTCACTACCTGGGGGCGGCCCGTCAGGAAGTCACCCAGTTGCACAGGGCGGGGTCGAGACCCAGGGTCTCGAGCTTGATGATGAGTTTGGAGGGTACTATGGTGTTAAATGCTGAGCTGTAGTCGATGAACAACATTCTCACATAGGTATTCCTCTTGTCCATATGGGTTAGGCCAGTGTGCAGTGTGGTTGTAATTGCGTCGTCTGTGGACCTATTGGGGCGGTAAGCAAATTGGAGTGGGTCTAGGGTGTCAGGTAGGGTGGAGGTGATATGGTCCTTGACTAGTCTCTCAAAGCACTTCATGATGACAGAAGTGAGCGCTACGGGGCGGTAGTCGTTTAGCTCAGTTACCTTAGCTTTCTTGGGAACAGGAACAATGGTGGCCCTCTTGAAGCATGTGGGAACAGCAGACTGGGATAAGGATTGATTGAATATGTCCGAAAACACACCAGCCAGCTGGTCTGCGCATGCTCTGAGGACGCGGCTGGGGATGCCGTCTGGGCCTGCAGCCTAACGAGGGTTAACACGTTTAAATGTTTTACTCACGTCGGCTGCAGTGAAAGAGAGTCTGCAGGTTTTGATTGCGGGCCGTGTCAGTGGCACTGTATTGTCCTCAAAGCGAGCAAAGAAGTTGTTTAGTCTGTCTGGGAGTAAGACATCCTGGTCGGTGACGGGGCTGGTTTTCTTTTTGTAATCCGTGATTGATTGTAGACCCTGCCACATACCTCTTGTGTCTGAGCCGTTGAATTGTGACTCTACTTTGTCTCTATACTGACGCTTAGCTTGTTTGATTGCCTTGCGGAGTGAATAGCTACACTGTTTGTATTCGGTCATGTTTCCGGTCACCTTACCCTGATTAAAAACAGTGGTTCGCGCTTTCAGTTTCAAGCGAATGCTGCCATCAATCCACGGTTTCTGGTTTGGGAATGTTTTAATAGTTGCTGTGGGTACGACATCGCCGATGGAGAAATGTCCTCTGGTCTGATATAACTGTTTGGCCATAATGACCTTCGTTGTGTTTGGAGGAAAAAGGGTGATGCTTAAAAGCCGAAGAACACCATCCCAACAGTGAAGCACGGGAGTGGCAGCATCATGTTGTGGGGGTGCTTTGCTGCAGGAGGGACTGGTGCACTTCACAAAATAGATGGCTTCATGAGGTAGGAAAATTATGTGGATATATTGAAGCAACATCTCAAGACATCAGTCAGGAAGTTAAAGCTTGGTCGCAAATGAGTTTCCAAATGGACAATGACCCCAAGCAGACTTCCAAAGTTGTGGCAAAATGGCTTAAGGACAAAAAGTCACGGTATTGGAGTGGCCATCACAAAGCCCTGACCTCAATCCTATAGAAAATTTGTGGGCAGAACTGAAAAAACATGTGCCTGCAAGGAGACCTACAAACTTGTCTCAGTTTCATCAGCTCTGTCATGAGGAATGGGCCAACATCCACCCAACTTATTGTGGTAAGCTTGTAGAAGGCTACCCGAAACGTTTGACCCAAGTTAAACAATTTAAAGGTAATGCTACCAAATACTAATTGAGTATATGTAAACTTCTGACCCACTGGGAATGTGATGAAAGAAATAAAAGCTTAAATAAATCGCTGGTTGAAAACAGTTTTCTGCCCCTCCCAAAAGATAGAATTTGTAGATAATTGGCCCTCTTTCTGGGACTCACCCACAAACAGGACCAAGCCTGACCTGCTGAGGAGTGACGGACTCCATCCTAGCTGGAGGGGTGCTCTCATCTTATCTACCAACATAGACAGGGCTCTAACTCCTCTAGCTCCACAATGAAATAGGGTGCAGGCCAGGCAACAGGCTGTTAGCCAGCCTGCCAGCATAGTGGAGTCTGCCACTAGCACAGTCAGTGTAGTCAGCTCAGCTATCACCATTGAGACCGTGTCTGTGCCTCGACCTAGGTTGGGCAAAACTAAACATGGCGGTGTTCGCCTTAGCAATCTCACTAGGATAAAGACCACCTCCATTCCTGTCATTATTGAAAGAGATCATGATACCTCACATCTCAAAATAGGGCTACTTAATGTTAGATCCCTTACTTCAAAGGCAATTATAGTCAATGAACTAATCACTGATCATAATCTTGATGTGATTGGCCTGACTGAAACATGGCTTAAGCCTGATGAATTTACTGCGTTAAATGAGGCCTCACCTCCTGGCTACACTAGTGACCATATCCCCCGTGCATCCCGCAAAGGCGGAGGTGTTGCTAACATTTACGTTAGCAAATTTCAATTTACCCCAAAAAAATGACGTTTTCGTCTTTTGAGCTTCTAGTCATGAAATCTATGCAGCCTACTCAATCACTTTTTATAGCTACTGTTTACAGGCCTCCTGGGCCATATACAGCGTTCCTCACTGAGTTCCCTGAATTCCTATCGGACCTTGTAGTCATAGCAGATAATATTCTAATCTTTGGTGACTTTAATATTCACATGGAAAAGTCCACAGACCCACTCCAAAAGGCTTTCGGAGCCATCATCGACTCACTGGGTTTTGTCCAACATGTCTCTGGACCCACTCACTGTCACAGTCATACGCTGGACCTAGTTTTGTCCCATGGAATAAATGTTGTGGATCTTAATGTTTTTCCTCATAATCCTGGACTATTGGACCACCATTTTATTACGTTTGTAATTGCAACAAATAATCTGCTCAGACCCCAACCAAGGAACATCAAAAGTCGTGCTATAAATTCACAGACAACACAAAGATTCCTTGATGTCCTTCCAGATTCCCTCTGTCTACCCAAGGACGCCAGAGGACAAAAATCAGTTAACCACCTAACTGAGGAACTCAATTTAACCTTGCGCAATACCCTAGATGCAGTTGCACCCCTAAAAACTAAAAACATTTCTCATAAGAAACTAGGTCCCTGGTACACAGAAAATACCCGAGCTCTGAAGCAAGCTTCCAGAAAATTGGAACGGAAATGGCACCACACCAAACTGGAAGTCTTCCGACTAGCTTGGAAAGACAGTACCGTGCAGTACCGTAGAGCCCTTACTGCTGCTCGATCATCCTATTTTTCTAACTTAATTGAGGAAAATAAGAACAATCCGAAATTCCTTTTTGATACTGTCGCAAAGCTAACTAAAAAGCAGCATTCCCCAAGAGAGGATGACTTTCACATTAGCAGTGATAAATTCATGACCTTCTTTGAGGAAAAGATTATGATTATTAGAAAGCAAATTACGGACTCCTCTTTAAATCTGCGTATTCCTTCAAAGCTCAGTTGTCCTGAGTTTGCACAACTCTCCCAGGACCTAGGATCAACAGAGAGTGTTTTAGTACTATATCTCTTGACACAATGATGAAAATAATCATGGCCTCTAAACCGTCAAGCTGCATACTGGACCCTATTCCAACTAAACTACTGAAAGAGCTGCTTCCTGTGCTTGGCCCTCCTATGTTGAACATAATAAATGTCTCTCTTTCCACCGGATGTGTACCAAACTCACTAAAAGTGGCAGTAATAAAGCCTCTCTTGAAAAAGCCACACCTTGACCCAGAAAATATAAAAAACTATCGGCCTATATCGAATCTTCCATTCCTCTCAAAAATTTTAGAAAAGGCTGTTGCGCAGCAACTTACTGCCTTCCTGAAGACAAACAATGTATACGAAATGCTTCAGTCTGGTTTTAGACCCCATCATAGCACTGAGACGGCACTTGTGAAGGTGGTAAATGACATTTTAATGGCACCGGACCGAGGCTCTGCATCTGTCCTCGTGCTCCTAGACCTTAGTGCTGCTTTTGATACCATCGATCACCACATTCTTTTGGAGAGATTGGAAACCCAAATTGGTCTACACGGACAAGTTCTGGCCTGGTTTAGATCTTATCTGTCGGAAAGATATCAGTTTGTCTCTGTGAATGGTTTGTCCTCTGACAAATCAACTGTAAATTTCGGTGTTCCTCAAGGTTCCGTTTTAGGACCACTATTGTTTTCACTATATATTTTACCTCTTGGATGTTATTCGAAAACATAATGTTAACTTTTACTGCTATGCGGATGACACACAGCTGTACATTTCAATGAAACATGGTGAAGCCCCAAAATTGCCCTTGCTAGAAGCATGTGTTTCAGACATAAGGAAGTGGATGCCTGCAAACTTTCTACTTTTAAACTCGGACAAAACAGAGATGCTTGTTCTAGGTCCCAAGAAACAAAGAGATCTTCTGTTGAATCTGACAATTAATCTTAATGGTTGTACAGTCGTCTCCAATAAAACTGTGAAGGACCTCGGCGTTACTCTGGACCCTGATCTCTCTTTTGAAGAACATATCAAGCCCATTTCAAGGACAGCTTTTTTCCATCTACGTAACATTGCAAAAATCAGAAACTTTCTGTCCAAAAATGATGCAGAAAAATTAATCCATGCTTTTGTCACTTCTAGGTTAGACTACTGCAATGCTCTACTTTCCGGCTACCCGGATAAAGCACTGAATAAACTACATAAATAAAACTATATATACCTTGGCCTAAACATCAGCGCCACAGGTTCACAACGCTGTGAACGATCTGAGAGACAAGGTAAGAAGGGCATTCTATGCCATCAAAAGGAACATAAATTTCAACATACCAATTAGGATTTGGCTAAAAAATACTTGAATCAGTCATAGAGCCCATTGCCCTTTATGGTTGTGAGGTCTGGGGTCCGCTCACCAACCAAGACTTCACAAAATGGGACAAACACCAAATTGAGACTCTGCATGCAGAATTCTGCAAAAATATCCTCTGTGTACAACGTAGAACACCAAATAATGCATGCAGAGCAGAATTAGGCCGATACCCACTAATTATCAAAATCCAGAAAAGAGCCGTTAAAATCTATAACCACCTAAAAGGAAGCGATTCCCAAACCTTCCATAACAAAGCCATCACCTACAGAGAGATGAACCTGGAGAAGAGTCCCCTAAGCAAGCTGGTCCTGGGGGTCTGTTCACAAACACAAACACACCCTACAGAGCCCCAGGACAACAGCACAATTAGACCCAACCAAATCATGAGGAAACAAAAAGATAATTACTTGACACATTGGAAATAATTAACAAAAAAACTGAGCAAACTAGAATGCTATTTGGCCCTACACAGAGAGTACACAGCGGCAGAATACCTGACCACTGTGACTGACACAAAATTAAGGAAAGCTTTGACTATGTACAGACTCAGTGAGCATAGCCTTGCTATTGAGAAAGGCCGCCGTAGGCAGACATGGCTCTCAAGAGAAGACAGGCTATGTGCTCACTGCCCACAAAATGAGGTGAAAACTGAGCTGCACTTCCTAACCTCCTGCCCAATGTATGACCATATTAGAGAGACATATTTCCCTCAGATTACACAGATCCACAAAGAATTCGAAAACGAATCCCATTTTGAAAAACTCCCATATCTACTGGGTGAAATTCCACAATGTGCCATCACAGCAGCAAGATTTGTGACCTGTTGCCACGAGAAAAGGGTAACCAGTGAAGAACAAACACCATTGTAAATACAACCCATATTTATGCTTATTTATTTTATCTTGTGTCCTTTAACCATTTGTACATTGTTAAAACACTGTATATATATATATAATATGACATTTGTAATGTCTTTATTGTTTTGAAACTTCTGTATGTGTAATGTTTACTGTTCATTTTTATTGTTTTTCACTTTATATATTCACTTTATATATTATCTACCTCACTTGCTTTGGCAATGTTAACACATGTTTCCCATGCCAATAAAGCCCTTGAATTGAATTGAATTGATATCAATTGGGCTGGGCTGCCGTCCTAATTGACGGCAGAACAACGACTAACGTCCTAATTTTATACTTATATATTATTTACGGAGCCTGTGAACCGGATGGCTTATGACATAGTTCAGTTAATCACCTGTATCAGGGGAGTTGTCTGGACATGAATATGGAGCCCAGTTCAGTTCACTATCACACTATGATTGCAGCACAAATGGCACCCAATTCTCTATGTAGTATTCTACTTCTGACCAGAGCTTTATGGGTCCTGTGTCAAAAAGTAATGCACTATATAGGGAATAGGGCTCTGGTCTAAAGTAGTGCACTATATAGGGAATAGGGCTCTGGTCTAAAGTACTGTACTATATAGGGAATAGGGCTCTGGTCTAAAGTAGTACACTATATAGGGAATAGGGCTCTGGTCTAAAGTAATGCACTATATAGGGAATAGGGCCCTGGTCTAAAGTAGTGCACTATATAGGGAATAGGGCTCTGGTCTAAAGTACTGTACTATATAGGGAATAGGGCTCTGGTCTAAAGTAGTGCACTATATAGGGAATAGGGCTCTGGTCTAAAGTACTGTACTATATAGGGAATAGGGCTCTGGTCTAAAGTAGTACACTATATAGGGAATAGGGCTCTGGTCTAAAGTAATGCACTATATAGGGAATAGGGCTCTGGTCTAAAGTAGTGCACTATATAGGGAATAGGGCTCTGGTCTAAAGTACTGTACTATATAGGGAATAGGGCTCTGGTCTAAAGTAGTGCACTATATAGGGAATAGGGCTCTGGTCTAAAGTAGTGCACTATATAGGGAATAGGGCTCTGGTCTAAAGTAGTACACTATATAGGGAATAGGGCTCTGGTCTAAAGTAATGCACTATATAGGGAATAGGGCTCTGGTCTAAAGTAGTGCACTATATAGGGAATAGGGCTCTGGTCTAAAGTACTGTACTATATAGGGAATAGGGCTCTGGTCTAAAGTAGTGCACTATATAGGGAATAGGGCTCTGGTCTAAAGTAGTGCACTATATAGGGAATAGGGCTCTGGTCTAAAGTAGTGCACTATATAGGGAATAGGGCTCTGGTCTAAAGTAGTGCACTATATAGGGAATAGGGCTCTGGTCTAAAGTACTGTACTATATAGGGAATAGGGCTCTGGTCTAAAGTAGTGTACTATATAGGGAATAGGGCTCTGGTCTAAAGTACTGTACTATATAGGGAATAGGGCTCTGGTCTAAAGTAGTGCACTATATAGGGAATAGGGCTCTGGTCTAAAGTAGTGCACTATATAGGGAATAGGGCTCTGGTCTAAAGTAGTGCACTATATAGGGAATAGGGCTCTGGTCTAAAGTAGTGCACTATATAGGGAATAGGGCTCTGGTCTAAAGTAGTGCACTATATAGGGAATAGGGCTCTGGTCTAAAGTAGTGCACTATATAGGGAATAGGGCTCTGGTCTAAAGTAGTGCACTATATAGGGAATAGGGCTCTGGTCTAAAGTAGTGCACTATATAGGGAATAGGGCTCTGGTCTAAAGTAGTGCACTATATAGGGAATAGGGCTCTGGTCTAAAGTAGTGCACTATATAGGGAATAGGGCTCTGGTCTAAAGTAGTGCACTATATAGGGAATAGGGCTCTAGTCTAAAGTAGTGCACTATATAGGGAATAGGGCTCTGGTCTAAAGTAGTGCACTATATAGGGAATAGGGCTCTGGTCTAAAGTAGTGCACTATATAGGGAATAGGGCTCTAGTCTAAAGTAGTGCACTATATAGGGAATAGGGCTCTGGTATAAAGTAGTGTACTATATAGGGAATAGGCTGTTCAACTGTGGATAAACATTCTCCTCCTCTTTACAGCCTGACTCAGTCATTATGCAAAACATTCTCCTTCCTCTATACAGCCTGACTCAGTCATTATGCAAAACATTCTCCTCTATACAGCCTGACTCAGTCATTATGCAAAACATTCTCCTCTATACAGCCTGACTCAGTCATTATGCAAAACATTCTCCTTCCTCTATACAGCCTGACTCAGTCATTATGCAAAACATTCTCCTTCCTCTATACAGCCTGACTCAGTCATTATGCAAAACATTCTCCTTCCTCTATACAGCCTGAATCAGTCATTATGCAAAACATTCTCCTTCCTCTATACAGCCTGACTCAGTCATTATGCAAAACATTCTCCTCCGCTTTACAGCCTGACTCAGTCATTATGCAAAACATTCTCCTTCCTCTATACAGCCTGACTCAGTCATTATTCAAAACATTCTCCTCCTCTTTACAGCCTGACTCAGTCATTATGCAAAACATTCTCCTTCCTCTATACAGCCTGACTCAGTCATTATGCAACACATTCTCCTCTATACAGCCTGACTCAGTCATTATGCAAAACATTCTCCTCTATACAGCCTGACTCAGTCATTATGCAAAACATTCTCCTTCCTCTATACAGCCTGACTCAGTCACTATGCAAAACATTCTCCTCCGCTTTACAGCCTGACTCAGTCATTATGCAAAACATTCTCCTTCCTCTATACAACCTGACTCAGTCACTATGCAAAACATTCTCCTCTATACAGCCTGACTCAGTCATTATGCAAAACATTCTCCTCCTCTTTAAAGCCTGACTCAGTCATTATGCAAAACATTCTCCTTCCTCTATACAGCCTGACTCAGTCATTATGCAAAACATTCTCCTTCCTCTATACAGCCTGACTCAGTCATTATGCAAAACATTCTCCTTCCTCTATACAGCCTGACTCAGTCATTATGCAAAACATTCTCCTCCTCTTTACAGCCTGACTCAGTCATTATGCAAAACATTCTCCTCTATACAGCCTGACTCAGTCAGTATGCAAAACATTCTCCTCTATACAGCCTGACTCAGTCATTATGCAAAACATTCTCCTCTATACAGCCTGACTCAGTCATTATGCAAAACATTCTCCTTCCTCTATACAGCCTGACTCAGTCACTATGCAAAACATTCTCCTCTATACAGCCTGACTCAGTCATTATGCAAAACATTCTCCTCCCTCTATACAGCCTGACTCAGTCACTATGCAAAACATTCTCCTCTTTACAGCCTGACTCAGTCATTATGCAAAACATTCTCCTCCTCTTTACAGCCTGACTCAGTCATTATGCAAAACATTCTCCTCCTCTACACAGCCTGACTCAGTCATTATGCAAAACATTCTCCTTCCTCTATACAGCCTGACTCAGTCAGTATGCAAAACATTCTCCTTCCTCTATACAGCCTGACTCAGTCATTATGCAAAACATTCTCCTTCCTCTATACAGCCTGACTCAGTCATTATGCAAAACATTCTCCTTCCTCTATACAGCCTGACTCAGTCAGTATGCAAAACATTCTCCTCCTCTATACAGCCTGACTCAGTCATTATGCAAAACATTCTCCTTCCTCTATACAGCCTGACTCAGTCATTATGCAAAACATTCTCCTTCCTCTATACAGCCTGACTCAGTCAGTATGCAAAACATTCTCCTCCTCTTTACAGCCTGACTCAGTCATTATGCAAAACATTCTCCTCTATACAGCCTGACTCAGTCATTATGCAAAACATTCTCCTCTATACAGCCTGACTCAGTCATTATGCAAAACATTCTCCTCCGCTTTACAGCCTGACTCAGTCATTATGCAAAACATTCTCCTCCCTCTATACAGCCTGACTCAGTCACTATGCAAAACATTCTCCTTCCTCTATACAGCCTGACTCAGTCATTATGCAAAACATTCTCCTCCTCTTTACAGCCTGACTCAGTCATTATGCAAAACATTCTCCTCTATACAGCCTGACTCAGTCATTATGCAAAACATTCTCCTCCTCTATACAGCCTGACTCAGTCATTATGCAAAACATTCTCCTCCCTCTATACAGCCTGACTCAGTCACTATGCAAAACATTCTCCTCCCTCTATACAGCCTGACTCAGTCATTATGCAAAACATTCTCCTCCTCTTTACAGCCTGACTCAGTCATTATGCAAAACATTCTCCTCTATACAGCCTGACTCAGTCATTATGCAAAACATTCTCCTCCTCTTTACAGCCTGACTCAGTCACTATGCAAAACATTCTCCTCTATACAGCCTGACTCAGTCATTATGCAAAACATTCTCCTCCGCTATACAGCCTGACTCAGTCATTATGCAAAACATTCTCCTCTATACAGCCTGACTCAGTCAGTATGCAAAACATTCTCCTCTATACAGCCTGACTCAGTCATTATGCAAAACATTCTCCTCCCTCTATACAGCCTGACTCAGTCATTATGCAAAACATTCTCCTCCTCTTTACAGCCTGACTCAGTCACTATGCAAAACATTCTCCTCTATACAGCCTGACTCAGTCATTATGCAAAACATTCTCCTCCTCTATACAGCCTGACTCAGTCATTATGCAAAACATTCTCCTCCCTCTATACAGCCTGACTCAGTCACTATGCAAAACATTCTCCTCCCTCTATACAGCCTGACTCAGTCATTATGCAAAACATTCTCCTCCTCTTTACAGCCTGACTCAGTCATTATGCAAAACATTCTCCTCTATACAGCCTGACTCAGTCATTATGCAAAACATTCTCCTCCTCTTTACAGCCTGACTCAGTCACTATGCAAAACATTCTCCTCTATACAGCCTGACTCAGTCATTATGCAAAACATTCTCCTCCGCTATACAGCCTGACTCAGTCATTATGCAAAACATTCTCCTCTATACAGCCTGACTCAGTCATTATGCAAAACATTCTCCTCCCTCTATACAGCCTGACTCAGTCATTATGCAAAACATTCTCCTTCCTCTATACAGCCTGACTCAGTCACTATGCAAAACATTCTCCTCTATACAGCCTGACTCAGTCATTATGCAAAACATTCTCCTCCCTCTATACAGCCTGACCCAGTCATTATGCAAATCATTCTCCTCTATACAGTCTGACTCATATTACACTAGGCTCATGTATCTCTATCATGTTCAAGTAGAACCTAAACACACACAAAAAAAATGTTTTAAAAAGCAAGCTGGCTTGAATCTGTTTCTCTGTTATTAGTGTATTATTCAGAGTACAGAATAAACAAAGTTCAACGGAATAAATAGAAATAAAGGCATTAACATGTGTAAAGGTCTAATGCATCAATATCAAATCATTTCTGCGTAATAATGAAGTATCTTACTGTGATTGTTTTCAAGTAAAATGGTCAAAAAGAAACAAAAATATCTTCTTTTTTAGGACTGTCCGGGAGTGGTCTGAGTGGGGAAGGGAACATGGAAAATGAGCTGCTATTGGCAGAGAGGTTGGGAACTATCTTTCTCATCGGTCTAATTAATGATTTACCGCCTGGTGATGTCACCACGGAAGGCCAAAACTCCGTAAAAACAGGCGGACATTTAAGCTGGTCTTTTCAAACAGCTCTTACACTACAAGGATCTCATCATCCTTCTCAACATTTCACAGAATTATTCCTCATAGTGTGGAGATATAGATAAAACACAGTTAAACCTCATAGTGTGGAGACACAGATAAAACACAGTTAAACCTCATAGTGTGGAGACACAGATAAAACACAGTTAAACCTCATAGTGTGGAGACACAGATAAAACACAGTTAAACCTCATAGTGTGGAGACACAGATAAAACACAGTTAAACCTCATAGTGTGGAGACACAGATAAAACACAGTTAAACCTCATAGTGTGGAGACACAGATAAAACACAGTTAAACCTCATAGTGTGGAGACACAGATAAAACACAGTTAAACCTCATAGTGTGGAGACACAGATAAAACACAGTTAAACCTCATAGTGTGGAGACACAGATAAAACACAGTTAAACCTCATAGTGTGGAGACACAGATAAAACACAGTTAAACCTCATAGTGTGGAGACACAGATAAAACACAGTTAAACCTCATAGTGTGGAGACACAGATAAAACACAGTTAAACCTCATAGTGTGGAGACACAGATAAAACACAGTTAAACCTCATAGTGTGGAGACACAGATAAAACACAGTTAAACCTCATAGTGTGGAGACACAGATAAAACACAGTTAAACCTCATAGTGTGGAGACACAGATAAAACACAGTTAAACCTCATAGTGTGGAGACACAGATAAAACACAGTTAAACCTCATAGTGTGGAGACACAGATAAAACACAGTTAAACCTCATAGTGTGGAGACACAG
This sequence comes from Oncorhynchus kisutch, assembly GCF_002021735.2. NCBI lineage: Eukaryota > Metazoa > Chordata > Actinopteri > Salmoniformes > Salmonidae > Oncorhynchus > Oncorhynchus kisutch. The sequence continues at coordinate 3,780,476 of NC_034186.2, forward strand.
ATAAAACACAGTTAAACCTCATAGTGTGGAGACACAGATAAAACACAGTTAAACCTCATAGTGTGGAGACACAGATAAAACACAGTTAAACCTCATAGTGTGGAGACACAGATAAAACACAGTTAAACCTCATAGTGTGGAGACACAGATAAAACACAGTTAAACCTCATAGTGTGGAGACACAGATAAAACACAGTTAAACCTCATAGTGTGGAGACACAGATAAAACACAGTTAAACCTCATAGTGTGGAGACACAGATAAAACACAGTTAAACCTCATAGTGTGGAGATACAGATAAAACACAGTTAAACCTCATAGTGTGGAGACACAGATAAAACACAGTTAAACCTCATAGTGTGGAGACACAGATAAAACACAGTTAAACCTCATAGTGTGGAGACACAGATAAAACACAGTTAAACCTCATAGTGTGGAGATATAGATAAAACACAGTTAAACCTCATAGTGTGGAGACATAGATAAAACACAGTTAAACCTCATAGTGTGGAGACACAGATAAAACACAGTTAAACCTCATAGTGTGGAGATACAGATAAAACACAGTTAAACCTCATAGTGTGGAGACACAGATAAAACACAGTTAAACCTCATAGTGTGGAGATATAGATAAAACACAGTTAAACCTCATAGTGTGGAGACACAGATAAAACACAGTTAAACCTCATAGTGTGGAGATACAGATAAAACACAGTTAAACCTCATAGTGTGGAGACACAGATAAAACACAGTTAAACCTCATAGTGTGGAGACACAGATAAAACACAGTTAAACCTCATAGTGTGGAGACACAGATAAAACACAGTTAAACCTCATAGTGTGGAGACACAGATAAAACACAGTTAAACCTCATAGTGTGGAGACACAGATAAAACACAGTTAAACCTCATAGTGTGGAGACATAGATAAAACACAGTTAAACCTCATAGTGTGGAGACACAGATAAAACACAGTTAAACCTCATAGTGTGGAGACACAGATAAAACACAGTTAAACCTCATAGTGTGGAGACACAGATAAAACACAGTTAAACCTCATAGTGTGGAGACACAGATAAAACACAGTTAAACCTCATAGTGTGGAGACACAGATAAAACACAGTTAAATCTCATAGTGTGGAGACACAGATAAAACACAGTTAAACCTCATAGTGTGGAGACACAGATAAAACACAGTTAAACCTCATAGTGTGGAGACACAGATAAAACACAGTTAAACCTCATAGTGTGGAGACACAGATAAAACACAGTTAATATATATAGATACAACAGTTAAATCATGTTTTTGACTGAACTGGACCTTTAATTGATACTGATAAAAACCCATCTAGGAGAATAGGCTAGCTACAGTATCTGAATTCACCTACAGAGTTAATATATAGATACAACAGTTAAATCATGTTTTTGACTGAACTGGACCTTTAATTGATACTGATAAAAACCCATCTAGGAGAATAGGCTAGCTACAGTATCTGAATTCACCTACAGAGTTAATATATATAGATACAACAGTTAAATCATGTTTTTGACTGAACTGGACCTTTAATTGATACTGATAAAAACCCATCTAGGAGAATAGGCTAGCTACAGTATCTGAATTCACCGGAAAGGGACAGAACTTCTAGCTGTTGCTAGAAGATAGCTATAGTCTGCATCCCTGACAACATTGTGTAACATCTCTCCACAACATTGGAATATTTGGAAACAAGCATGTTTTTTTTAAATGAATACTACCAAGTGGTATCCTCTGGGTCCACATTGTACATTTAGTTGTATATGTCTCTGTTACCCAAAATGGATTCAATTCAACGTGTTCTATAACAACAACAACAGCTGTGGAAATGTCCAAGAATGTCTCTGCAGATTAAAGTTACCATGGTGACAGCTAGCAGCACAAATACCCTGTCCTTCTCTCCACAGCTCTGTTATGTACTGTCTCTACTCTGCTATATTCCTCCATATCATCCACCTAACCTTATGAGGCATATTGATTGGCTAGCAGAGGGTGGGCGTAGAGAGGAAGATGTGCGAGTGTATGAGAGACACCCCTATCAGACCACAGCAAAATCACAGTCTACTTAAACAGAGCAATACTCAATCATGAGGCATCAAAGCCAAAGGAACTGAGTAACATTAAGAAATGCTATAGATGGAAGGAATGCAGTTTGGAAACCTACCAAAAAACAATTAGGCAACAACAAATTCAATCCCTCTTAGACAATTTCCTGGGTAAAACATTCCACTGTAATAGTGAAGGTGTAAACTTGGCAGTAGAAAATCTTAACAGTATATTTGACCTCTCAGCTTCCCTATCAAATCTAAAAATCTCAAATAGAAAACCGAAGAAAATTAACAATAATGACAAATGGTTTGATGAAGAATGCAAAAATCTAAGAAAGAAATTGAGAAACCTGTCCAACCAAAAACATAGAGACCCGGAAAACCTGAGTCTACGCCTTCACTATGGTGAATCACTAAAACAATACAGAAATACACTACGGAAAAAGAAGGAACAGCATGTCAGAAATCAGCTCAATGCAATTGAAGAATCCATAGACTCTAACCACTTCTGGGAAAATTGGAAAACACTAAACAAACAACAACACGAAGAATTATCTATCCAAAATGGAGATGTATGGGTAAACCACTTCTCCATCTTTTTGGCTCTATAACAAAGAATAAAGAGCAAAAACATATACATGATCAAACACAGATCTTAGAATCAACTATTAAAGATGACCAGAACCCACTGGATTCTCCAATTACATTGAAAGAGTTACAGGAAAAAATAAACCCTCCAACCCAAAAAGGCCTGTGGTGTTGATGGTATCCTCAATGAAATGATCAAATATACAGACAACAAATTCCAATTGGCTATACTAAAACTCTTTAACATCATACTTAGCTCTGGCATCTTCCCCAATATTTGGAACCAAGGACTGATCACCCCAATCCACAAAAGTGGAGACAAATTTGACCCCAATAACTACCGTGGAATATGTGTCAACAGTAACCTTGGGAAAATCCTCTGCATTATTATTAACAGCAGACTCGTACATTTCCTCAATGAAAACAATGTACTGAGCAAATGTCAAATTGGCTTTTTACCAAATTACCGTACAACAGACCATGTATTCACCCTGCACACCCTAATTGACAATCAAACAAACCAAAACAAAGGCAAAGTCTTCTCATGCTTTGTTGATTTCAAAAAAGCCTTCGACTCAATCTGGCATGAGGGTCTGCTATACAAACTGATGGAAAGTGGTGTTGGGGGTAAAACATACGACATTATAAAATCCATGTACACAAACAACAAGTGTGCGGTTAAAATTGGCAAAAAACACACACATTTCTTCACACAGGGTCGTGGGGTTAGACAGGGATGCAGCTTAAGCCCCACCCTCTTCAACATATATATCAACGAATTGGCGAGGGCACTAGAAAAGTCTGCAGCACCCGGCCTCCCCCTGCTAGAATCCGAAGTCAAATGTCTGCTGTTTGCTGTCACCAACCAAGGAGGGCCTACAGCAGCACCTAGATCTTATGCACAGATTCTGTCAGACCTGGGCCCTGACAGTAAATCTCAGTAAGACCAAAATAATGGTGTTCCAAAAAAGGTCCAGTCACCAGGACCACAAATACAAATTCCATCTAGACACTGTTGCCCTAGAGCACACAAAAAACTATACATACCTTGGCCTAAACATCAGCACCACAGGTAACTTCCACAAAGCTGTGAACGATCTGAGAGACAAGGCAAGAAGGGCATTCTATGCCATCAAAAGAAACATAAATTTCAACATACCAATTAGGATCTGGCTAAAAATACTTGAATCAGTCATAGAGCCCATTGCCCTTTATGGTTGTGAGGTCTGGGGTCCGCTCACCAACCAAGACTTCACAAAATGGGACAAACACCAAATTGAGACTCTGCACGCAGAATTCTGCAAAAATATCCTCCGTGTACAACGTAGAACACCAAATAATGCATGCAGAGCAGAATTAGGCCGATACCCACTAATTATCAAAATCCAGAAAAGAGCCGTTAAACTCTACAACCACCTAAAAGGAAGCGATTCACAAACCTTCCATAACAAAGCCATCACCTACAGAGAGATGAACCTGGAGAAGAGTCCCCTAAGCAAGCTGGTCCTGGGGCTCTGTTCACAAACACAAACACACACTACAGAGCCCCAGGACAGCAGCACAATTAGACCCAACCAAATCATGAGAAAACAAAAAGATAACTACTTAACACATTGGAAAGAATTAACAAACAAACTGAGCAAACTAGAATGCTATTTGGCCCTACACAGAGAGTACACAGTGGCAGAATACCTGACCACTGTGACTGACCCAAAATTAAGGAAAGCCTTGACTATGTACAGACTCAGTGAGCATAGCCTTGCTATTGAGAAAGGCCGCCGTAGGCAGACTTGGCTCTCAAGAGAAGACAGGCTATGTGCTCACTGCCCACAAAATGAGGTGGAAACTGAGCTGCACTTCCTAACCTCCTGCCCAATGTATGACCATATTAGAGAGACATATTTCCCTCAGATTACACAGATCCACAAAGAATTCGAAAACAAATCCAATTTTGAAAAACTCCCATATCTACTGGGTGAAATTCCACAGTGTGCCATCACAGCAGCAAGATTTGTGACCTGTTGCCACGAGAAAAGGGCAACCAGTGAAGAACAAACACCATTGTAAATACAACCCATATTTATGCTTATTTATTTTATCTTGTGTCCTTTAGCCATTTGTACATTGTTAGAACACTGTATATATATATAATATGACATTTGTAATGTCTTTACTGTTTTGAAACTTCTGTATGTGTAATGGTTACTGTTCATTTTTATTGTTGATTTCACTTTTGATTATTATCTATTTCACTTGCTTTGGCAATGTTAACATTTGTTTCCCATGCCAATAAAGCCCTTAAATTCTCTCTCTATATATATATATATATTCACACAGAGAAAGAGAGAGAGAGAGAGAGAGAGAGAGAGAGAGAGAGATGACCTTCTTTTCCATTTGTATACTGCATCCCATCCAGTGCTATTTTGGTAGGTTTGTAGATGTAGTCTATATGACACCCTATCATTCTAGATGACAAAATCCATCATCCAATTCCAACGTCTACCTAGGCCCACACACAGTCTTAATAAGAGTTTTTATTTTGAATACCCTCAACTGTCAAGTAAGGCAGAAAAGGAGAGGGAGGGGGAGAGAGGAAGAAAGAGAGAGAGAGAGGAAGAAAGAAAGAGAGAGAGAGGAAGAAAGAAAGAGAGAGAGACAGAGACAGAGAACGAGAGAGAGAGGGAGAAGGAGAGAGACAGAACGAGAGAGAGAGAGAAAGGAAGAAAGAGAGAGAGAGAGGGAGAGAGAGAGAGAGAGAAAGGAAGAAAGAGAGAGAGAGACAGAGAACGAGAGAGAGAGAGAGAAGGAGAGAGAGAGCCTGACAACAACCTGACAACCGCCCCACACCCACTGAGGAATTACACAAGCCACAGATTTACCCGTTTCCTTATGGCCTCAAATGGAACGTACAGCGGCAAGGAAGAGTATGTGAACTCTTTGGAAATACCTGGATTTCTGCATAAATTAGTCATAACATTTAATCTGATCTTCCTCTAGGTCAAAACACTGTCTTCTTAAACCAATAACACACAAACAATTATATGTTTTCATGTCTTTATTGAACACACCATGTCAACATTCACAGTGCATTGTGGGAAAAGTATGTGAACACTTGGATTTAATAACTGGTTGACCCTCCTTTGGCAGCAATAACCTCAACCACATGTTTTCTGTAGTTGTGGATCAGATCTGCACAACAGTCAGGAGGAATTTTGGACCATTCCTCTTTACAAAACTGTTTCAGTTCAGCAATATTCTTGGGATGTCTGGTGTGAACTGCTCTCTTGAAGTCATGCCACAGCATCTCAATCGGGTTGAGGTCAGGACTCTGACTGGGGCCACTAAAGAATGTGTTTTTTCTTCTGTTGAAGCCATTATGTTGTTGATTTACTTCTGTGTTTTGGGTCGTTGTCCTGTTGCATCACTTAACTTATGTTGAGCTTCAATTGCACGACAGATGTCAAGACATTGTGCAGGAGAATGTTAGGCTAAACTTGGGACTGCACACCAAAGCAGCCCCAAACCATGATGCTCCCTCCACCATACTTTACAGTGCAGTGCCTTTTTTTCTCCACATATAGTGTTGTGTTTTCCTTCCAAACAACTCAACTGTAGTTTCATAAAACACTCCCTCCACCATACTTTACAGTTGGGATGAGGATTTGATGTTGGTGTGCAGTGCCTTTTTTTCTCCACATATAGTGTTGTGTTTTCCTTCCAAACAACTCAACTGTAGTTTCATCTGTCCACAGAATATTTTACCAGTAGCGCTGTGGAACATCCAGGTGCTCTTCTGTAAACTTCAGACGTGCAGAAATGTTTCTTTGGACAGCAGTGGCTTCTTCCGTGGTGTCCTCCCATGAACACCATTCTTGTTTAGTGTTTTACGTATCGTAGACTTGTCAACAGAGATGTTAGCATGTTCCAGAGATTTCTGTAAGTCTTTAGCTGACACTCTAGGATTCTTCTTAACCTCATTGAACATTCTGCGCTGTGCTCTTGCGGTCATCTTTGCAGGGAGAGTAGCAAAAGTGCTGAGCTTTCTCCATTTATAGACAATTTGTCTTACCGTGGACTGATGAACATCATGGCTTTTAGTGATACATCTGTGAACTTGTGTGGCCTACCACTTGGTGGCTGAGCCGTTGTTGCTCCTAGACATTTCCACTTCACAATAACAGTACTTACAGTTGACGGGTGCAGCTCTAGCAGACCAGGAATTTGACAGATTGACTTGTTGGAACGGTGCCACGTTGAAAGTCACTGAGCTCTTCAGTAAGGCAATTCTGCTGCCAATGTTTGTCTATGGAGATTGCATGGCTGTGTGCTTGATTTTATACACCTGTCAGCAAGGGGTGTGGCTGAAATAGCCAAATCCACTCATTTGAAGTGGTGTCCACATACTTTTGTGTATATAGTGTATCAATGCCAAACTGAAGACGTTTCGTCTTTGATGATCCTAAAACATTACAAGTTGATAGGCCATTGTGAAGTGGATTTTTCAAAGGACTTAAAGGTACACGTGAAATCGCATTTCCTGATTTATCGATAACTCAGCCATCTCCTAATCGATCCCTTAGCTTTTCTCAAACTAAGTTATGAGATGTACCACGGGCCTTCATACATAATTGGTGTGATTTGGAGATGTTTTTTCAAAGGTTTGGAGGAAAATATATCCTGACAGGCACATGTGTTCTTCATGAGGAAAGACACAGTGGATATGAAGGTTTAAGTGACACTGCTTATAATAGCGCCACCTATAGACCAATCTGTGATATTACTAGTGGCCTCTAGTTTCTGTGTGCCATTATTGGGGGGGGGGGGGGGGGGGGGAGGGTTGCCAATACATGCTTCAGTTATTTGACCGTGTCAACGATTTAAAAAAAATTACATCTAAGAATAACAATAGGATTCACAGCTTTGCTGTTGTCATATCATGCAGTAGTGTTCAGTGCTGCCTGTCTGTAATTATGTGATACAGAGATAATTAGCTACTCTGAGGGACAGGTGGACTGGAGAGTGACAAGACTAGATTTGATAATAAATATACTGTAGAATAAGGATTATTAGGTTCTCCCAGGGACATTTGTTTTGAAATCTGATTATGGATGCGAATGAAAAAAGGAACAAACTAAACCCACACAGAAGGATTTCAATCAAGGTTCATTCTTAACCTAGATCATTACAAATACAGTCTTGTTACAGAAGCAGATGTGTCAGCAGGCAGCTCGGTCATTATCCGAAGGTGTGATTACGCCTTACTTAAGAGTACCCGACAAAACAATGCCCAGTTTAGACAGACGTTATAAGCTACCACAGGGGAGACTCATTAGCATACATGCAGATTACTTTCCTGCTTTCAGGCCAATCAGCAGGTCTCCCATTCTGCTTCAGATCCCCAAGTCAGCTGGTTGGAACCGAGGTTGTGTGCCTCACAACTGAATGTGACGACACTGCATAGAAAAGGGGCCTCAGTCAGATGGAGGAAAAATCACGTCTCCACATGAATTAGACATTAATGTGGATCAATATGTTTCAGGCCCTGAAGAAGAAGTTGTATTGATCTGAACCAAATGTCAAGATGAAACAGTTTTACACAGCGAGAGCCCTGTAGGTGTTGGAACGATGTAGGCCGAGCACGATCAGCAGGCTTTCATTACACGCACTGAGTCAAACACACAGATTCACACACACTGAGTCAAACACATAGATTCACACACTGAGTCAAACACATAGATTCACACACACTGAGTCAAACACATAGATTCACACACACTGAGTCAAACACATAGATTCACACACTGAGTCAAACACACAGATTCACACACACTGAGTCAAACACATAGATTCACACACACTGAGTCAAACACATAGATTCACACCCTGAGTCAAACACATACAGTTGAAGTCGGAGGTTTACATACATCTTAGCCAAGTACATTTAAACTCAGTTTTTCACCATTTCTGACATTTAATCCTAGTAAAAATTCCCTGCCTTATGTCAGTTAGATCACCACTTTATTTTAAGAATGTGAAATGTCAGAATAATAGTAGATTTATGTCAGCTTTTATTTCTGTCATCACATCCCCAGTGGGTCAGAAGTTTACATTCACTCAATTAGTATTTAGTAGCATTGCCTTTAAATTGTTTAACTTGGGTCAAACGTTTCGGGTAGCCTTCTACAAGCTTCCCACAATAAGTTGGGTGAATTTTGGCCCATTCCTCCTGACAGAGCTGGTGTAACTGAGTCAGGTGTACCTTCAGGTGTTTGGAAATTGCTCCCAAGGACGAACCAGACTTATGGAGGTCTACAATTTTTTGTCTGAGATCTTGGCTGATTTCTTTTGATTTTCCCATGATGTCAAGCAAAGAGGCATTGAGTTTGAAAGTAGGCCTTGAAATACATCCACAGATACACCTCCAATTGACTCAAATGATGTCAATTAGCCTATCAGAAGCTTCTAAAGCCATGACATAATTTTCTGTAATTTTCCAAGCTGTTTAAAGGCACAGTCAACTTAGTGTGTGTGAACTTCTGACCCACTGGAATTGTGATACAGTGAATTATAAGTGAAATAATCTGTCTGTAAACAATTGTAGGAAAAAGTACTTGTGTCATACACAAAGTAGATGTTCTAACCGACTTGCCAAAACTATAGTTTATGGAAATGTATGGAGTGATTGAGAAACGAGTTTTAATGACTCCAAACTAAGTGTTTTTAAACTTCCAACTTCAACTGTATGTATTATCCTGGTAGCAGATGTTCCTTTCCTTGATTTAATTGGGCCTCATGACGTTAACCTCCGCCAATAATGCTAACCCCTGCCGTAGCATTGTAATGCTAGCCCCCCGCAGAACACCTCCTCAGCCTGTTTGAAGTGCCACAGAAAGAAAGGCAACGACTTCATTAACGTATAGATACCCTGTAATTAGGGAGCGGACACTAGACCAGATGTAGAGACCCCACCTGTCTCTGCGTGTGTCCCTATCTGGTCAACAGCAGAACACAATATAGAGAATAGGGTGCCATTTGGGACACAGCCTCTCTGTGCCTCTGATTAAGCTGCATGTGTATAATAGGACTAAAATATAGCTGTGAGGAGCAATGAACGGGGTTCACAGGATGATAGAAAAGACACAAGATCAGTTAGATAATAAAGCAAGCACTCTATCATGTAGGAACTCTCTTCATGTGCAAATCATTAGTTGGAATACAAAATATGGAGTGAATCTGACATATGGTTCATGAGGACAAGATAAAATAAGTAGTTGTTAATAGTTTGAGGAGAAGATGAAAGAATGAGTTGTTAACGGTTTCGTAGTTTTTTGAAATATCAATACCACATTCAATGAGGTTCATCTAAGGGATGTCCATGATAGAGATGAGTTTCAAGTTGATAGGCCACTGTTGAATGGATTTACAGTGGTTTAAATGGGCACGTACATTCAGATTTTTGGTTTGTAAATAACTCATCTATCTGTTGACAATAAAGGAGGGAGGATTTATGCGTAACCGATGTGAAATGGCTAGCTAGTTTGCGGGTGCGTGCTACTAGCGTTTCAATCGGTGATGTCACTTGCTTTGATACCTTGAAGTAGTGGTTCCCTTGCTCTGCAAGGGCCGTGACTTTAACGATGGGTGTCAGGGGTAGAGGGGTGGAGGGGTGGAGGCACCCCCATGTCGTTGATGTAAATGAGAATGTGTTCTCAGTCAACTTACCTGGTAAAATAATGGTTAAATAAAATGAAATAAATAAAAGGAGGGTGTAGTGGAGAGAGGAGGGGTGGAAGGCTGGAGGTTGGAGGGGTTCTGGGGTGAAGGGTGTAGGAGCCCAGGGAAGAGCAGACTAAGCTGGAGAGACTGCAAGGTCAAGCAGCTCTGTGAATAGGGCTCATCTGCAGAGCCCAGGGAAGTACACACACACACACACACACACACACACACACACACACACACACTCACACACACACAGCTGAGGGAATAGTAAATACTGAGGGAGTCCTGCTACGTCTCACGCTGGGCTGAGTGACAGACAGCTTTCCTCTAGAGCAGTAGCAGGGTTCCCTCCCCTCCCCTCCCCTCCCCTCCCCTCCTCATCTCTTCTCTCCACTCCCCATCCCTTCTCTCCCCTACATCTCTCCTCTCCCCTCCCCATCTCTCCTCTCCCCTCCCCCCTCCCCTCCTCTCCATCTCTTCTCTCCTCATCTCTTCTCTCCCCATCTCTTCTTTCCTCTCCTCTTTTCCCCTCCCCTCCCCATATCTTCTCTCCCCTCCCCTCCCTCTCCTCCCCTCCCCATCTCTTCTCTCCTCTCCCCTCCCCATCTCTTCTCTCTCCTCCTCTCCTAGGGTGTAATTTGGGATGCAGACATTCTCCCATCCCACCCATTCGACATTCATTCAAAGCATTTACATTAAAAACCACTTAGGACCCAGACTGAACCACACATGTCAAAAAAGAACAGAATAGGACAAGGGAATTATTTCAACTGCGATGTGTCTTCTGCATTTAACCAGAGGTGCAGGGGGATGCCTTAATAGCCTCTTAAGGATCGGACCATTTTTTCCCTTCCATTTTCTCCTAAAATGACATACCCAAATCTAACTGCCTGTAGCTCAGGACCCAAATCTAACTGCCTGTAGCTCAGGACCTAAAATGACATACCCAAATCTAACTGCCTGTAGCTCAGGACCTAAAATGACATACCCAAATCTAACTGCCTGTAGCTCAGGACCTAAAATGACATACCCAAATCTAACTGCCTGTAGCTCAGGACCTAAAATGACATACCCAAATCTAACTGCCTGTAGCTCAGGGCCTAAAATGACATACCCAAATCTAACTGCCTGTAGCTCAGGACCTGAAGCAAGGATATGCATATTCTTGATACCATTTGAAGGGAAACACTTTTGAAGTTCGTGGAAATGTGAAATTAATTTAGGAGAATATAACACATTAGATCTGGTAAAATATTTTTTTTAATTAAAAAGTGTACCATCAAATCAAATCAAATCAAATTTATTTATATAGCCCTTCGTACATCAGCTGATATCTCAAAGTGCTGTACAGAAACCCAGCCTAAAACCCCAAACAGCAAGCAATGCAGGTGTAGAAGCACCATCATCTTTGAAATGCAAGAGAAAGGCCATAATGTATTATTCCAGCCCAGGCGCAATTTAGATTTTCTCCACTAGATGGCAGCAGTGTATGTGCAAAATGTTAGACTGATCCAATGAACCATTGCATTTATGTTCAAAAATGTTCATCAAGACTGCCCAAATGTGCCTAATTGGTGCCTAATCAAGTTCATAATTGTGCACTCTCCTCAAACAATAGCATGGTATTATTTCACTGTAATAGCTACTGTGCATTGGACAGTGCAGTTAGATTAACATGAATGTGAGCTTTCTGCCCATATCAGATATGTCTATGTCCTGGGAAATGTTTTTGTTACTTACAACCTCATGCTAATCACATTAGCTTACGTTACATTAACCGTCCCGCGGGGGTGGGACACAGAAACCGTAGATGTTCATACCTTCATACCGTTTCCAGTACCATACAGGGGTATACGGTATTACCGTCAGTGCACACAAGGGGCGCTATTCCCGCTACCCCCCCCCCCCACACACACACACACACACACAAAAGCACCAAAAGAATTTCGTCTGCACGCTATGTTATAAAAGTAAGTTGATCCAGCAGGGATTGTGTCTGTCTGCTTTAACCTTAATCTTGCCATCTAGCCGCTTAGCTAGCAAGTTATCAAACCAAATGCATAACTGGAGCGAAGCTTGTGCGGGAATACCCTATATAACATACACCGAGGTATTTGGAAAATGCCATTGGACAATTCAATTGAGTTGAAACTATTTCTTAGAAGAAGAAAAATTATACATTTGAATTTACGTAGATGCGTTTTAAGTAAATACCTGCAGTCAACTTGTGCAATACGTTAGAAGATGAAGATGGCGTTCTTCATCTCACCTGCCACAGTGTTTCATTATGAAGCTAACCAGTACTCCCCAGTCACATGATGTTTGTTTACAAGTACGCAACGACGAGAGACCGGAGCCGTGTGAGTCTCTCATTGTTGTGCAGCACACGCCAGGTGATCTAGTTACAGTACGGAATTCACAACTAAAATGTTTACCAGCTAGATATCTTATAACTATTAAGTTAACTGTCCACAAAAACGCTCTGCAGTTGTGCATTTGGTTTGCTAATTTAGTAGCTAGTTAGTGATATAGCTAAGCTTCTTCCAAAATCAAGGTTGGCTTGGTAACAGCAGAGAAGCATTGCTGTCGAATATTTGTTTTGTTCGTGAGTTTATTGTATAGTTTTAGGTCAGAGACTGTATAAAATGTTCGCAATACGCTCGTTAGCATTTATTTAGCATTCTCTATGGGATTTTACATGTGATTGTTAGCATTGCTAAACTTTGGATTATGTTGGAGCCTCAGTCAGGTTTGAAAACAGTACCTGTTGTGTTCAGTGCCGTTATTACCAATATCCCAGTACAAGGTTGGTATGAAGGGATAACAATCTGAATACGGTCCAAGCCTAGCTGGAGTCCTAAGCTGAATGTCATATGCCACATCTTAGATAGCTAACTTCTAATTATAAGCATCGGCGTAACATGCACCTCCCAAGCTTTAGGGCACCTAAACCTTTTTTTTTACTGTGTAGAAAATCATACTGGTGGTTTTTCAGAAAACCCCGGTACACTGTGTATATGTGTTATAACGACCAAACCTAGAACAGAACTCATTAAAGAGAGAGATTAGCAATCGCTCTCTACTTTCCCTGTTGGAAGTGTGTTGGAGAACATCGCAAATGGCACCCTATTCCCAATTTAGTGCACTTTTTTTTAATTTAACCTTTATTTAACTAGGCAAGTCAGTTAAGAACAAATTCTTATTTACAATTTACAATCAAATGGCTACCCGCACTATTTGCATTGTGTGCCCCCCCCAAGCCCTCTTTTACACTGCTGCTACTCTCTGTTTATTATATATGCATAGTCACTTTAAGTATACATTCATGTACATAATACCTCAACTGGGCCGACCAACCAGAGCCCCCCCCACATTGGCTAACCGGGCTATCTGCATTGTGTCCCGCCACCTACCAACCCCTCTTTACACTGCTGCTACTCTCTGTTTATATATATGCATAGCCACTTTAAGTATACATTCATGTACATACTACCTCAATCAGTCTGACTAACCGGTGTCTGTATGTAGCCTCGATACTTTTATAGCCTCGCTACTGTATATAGCCTCTCTACTGTATATAACCTCACTACTGTATATAGCCTCTCTACTGTATATAGCCTCCCTACTGTATATAGCCTCTCTACTGTATATAGCCTCTCTACTGTATATAGCCTCTCTACTGTATATAGCCTCTCTACTGTATATAGCCTCTCTACTGTATATAGCCTCTCTACTGTATGTAGCCTCTCTACTGTATATAGCCTCTCTACTGTATATAGCCTCTCTACTGTATATAGCCTCTCTACTGTATATAACCTCTCTACTGTATATAGCCTCTACTGTATATAACCTCTCTACTGTATATAACCTCTCTACTGTATATAGCCTCTCTACTGTATATAGCCTCTCTACTGTATATAACCTCTCTACTGTATATAACCTCTCTACTGTATATAGCCTCTCTACTGTATATAGCCCCTCTACTGTATATAGCCTCTCTACTGTATATAGCCTCTCTACTGTATATAGCCTCTCTACTGTATATAACCTCTCTACTGTATATAGCCTCTCTACTGTATATAACCTCTCTACTGTATATAGCCTCTCTACTGTATATAGCCTCTCTACTGTATATAGCCTCTCTACTGTATATAACCTCTCTATTGTATATAACCTCTCTACTGTATATAGCCTCTCTACTGTATATAGCCTCTCTACTGTATATAACCTCTCTACTGTATATAGCCTCTCTACTGTATATAGCCCCTCTACTGTATATAGCCTCTCTACTGTATATAGCCTCTCTACTGTATATAGCCCCTCTACTGTATATAACCTCTCTACTGTATATAGCCTCTCTACTGTATATAGCCTCTCTACTGTATATAGCCTCTCTACTGTATATAGCCTCTCTACTGTATATAGCCTCTACTGTATATAACCTCTCTACTGTATATAGCCTCTCTACTGTATATAACCTCTCTACTGTATATAGCCTCTCTACTGTATATAGCCTCTACTGTATATAACCTCTCTACTGTATATAGCCTCTCTACTGTATATAACCTCTCTACTGTATATAGCCTCTCTACTGTATATAGCCTCTACTGTATATAACCTCTCTACTGTATATAGCCTCTCTACTGTATATAACCTCTCTACTGTATATAACCTCTCTACTGTATATAACCTCTCTACTGTATATAGCCTCTCTACTGTATATAACCTCTACTGTATATAGCCTCTCTACTGTATATAGCCTCTCTACTGTATATAACCTCTCTACTGTATATAACCTCTCTACTGTATATAACCTCTCTACTGTATATAACCTCTCTACTGTATATAGCCTCTCTACTGTATATAACCTCTCTACTGTATATAACCTCTCTACTGTATATAACCTCTCTACTGTATATAGCCTCTCTACTGTATATAACCTCTCTACTGTATATAACCTCTCTACTGTATATAGCCTCTCTACTGTATATAGCCTCTCTACTGTATAGAGCCTCTCTACTGTATAGAGCCTCTCTACTGTATATAGCCTCTCTACTGTATATAGCCTCTCTACTGTATATAGCCTCTCTACTGTATATAACCTCTCTACTGTATATAGCCTCTCTACTGTATATAGCCTCTCTACTGTATATAGCCTCTACTGTATATAGCCTCTCTACTGTATATAGCCCCTCTACTGTATATAGCCTCTCTACTGTATATAGCCTCTCTACTGTATATAGCCCCTCTACTGTATATAGCCTCTCTACTGTATATAGCCTCTCTACTGTATATAGCCTCTCTACTGTATATAGCCCCTCTACTGTATATAGCCTCTCTACTGTATATAGCCTCTCTACTGTATATAGCCTCTCTACTGTATATAGCCTCTCTACTGTATATAGCCTCTCTACTGTATATAGCCCCTCTACTGTATATAGCCTCTCTACTGTATATAGCCTCTCTACTGTATATAGCCTCTCTACTGTATATAGCCTCACTACTGTATATAGCCTCTCTACTGTATATAGCCTCTCTACTGTATATAGCCTCTCTACTGTATATAGCCTCTCTACTGTATATAGCCTCTCTACTGTATATAGCCTCTCTACTGTATATAGCCTCTCTACTGTATATAGCCCCTCTACTGTATATAACCTCTCTACTGTATATAGCCTCTCTACTGTATATAACCTCTCTACTGTATAGAGCCTCTTTTTACTGTTGTTTTATTTCTTTACCTATTGTTCACCTAACACCTTTTTTGCACTATTGGTTAGAGCCTGTAAGTAAGCATTTCACTGTGAGGTCTACTACACCTGTTGTATTCAGCATTTCACTGTGAGGTCTACTACACCTGTTGTATTCAGCATTTCACTGTAAGGTCTACTACACCTGTTGTATTCAGCATTTCACTGTAAGGTCTACTACACCTGTTGTATTCAGCATTTCACTGTAAGGTCTACTACACCTGTTGTATTCAGCATTTCACTGTAAGGTCTACTACACCTGTTGTATTCAGCATTTCACTGTGAGGTCTATTACACCTGTTGTATTCTGCATTTCACTGTAAGGTCTACTACACCTGTTGTATTCAGCATTTCACTGTAAGGTCTACTACACCTGTTGTATTCAGCATTTCACTGTAAGGTCTACTACACCTGTTGTATTCAGCATTTCACTGTGAGGTCTATTACACCTGTTGTATTCGGCATTTCACTGTAAAGTCTACTACACCTGTTGTATTCAGCATTTCACTGTAAGGTCTACTACACCTGTTGTATTCAGCATTTCACTGTAAGGTCTACTACACCTGTTGTATTCAGCATTTCACTGTAAGGTCTACTACACCTGTTGTATTCAGCATTTCACTGTGAGGTCTACTACACCTGTTGTATTCAGCATTTCACTGTAAGGTCTACTACACCTGTTGTATTCAGCATTTCACTGTAAGGTCTACTACACCTGTTGTATTCGGCACACGTGACAAATAAGCTTAGATTTGATTTGATTTGACAGCCTACCCCGTGGCCAAACCTGGACGATGCTGGGCCAATTGTGTGCCACCCTATAGGACTCCCAATCAGAGTCAGATGTGATACAGACTGGATTCAAACCAGGGACTGTAGTGACGCCTCTTGCACTGAGATGCAGTACCTTAGACAGCTGATCAAAAGTAATTCACTAAACAGGGAATAGGGACTTATGGCTTATTCTCCATTACAGGGAGTCTGAGGTAATCAATAACAGATCAAAGCTACCAGGGATGTGCTTCCCCCAATCCATCCGAGAAGCTGCTCGATGCTCACTGGGCCTGGACAGCCATGCAATAACGTGAAATGAAAAAAAGACTGCCCAGTTTTCTCTAGACGTGTCAATAACAAGATAGAGAAGGGAGGAATCCAACCTGGACTGACAGATTGACTTAAAGCTGTCCAAGCTGACAACGGACTCACAGGTACACACACACACACACACACACACACACACACACACACACACACACACACACACACACACACACACAAAGCCCCTGTCAACTCAGTATGGACATTCTATCAGTCTCTCAGTCCCTAAGTCTGGGCAGATCCTATAAGATCTGGTATCTCTGTTTATCCCCGTGCTGACTGTCCAATAGTCTGTGCTTCATCTTCAACAGTATCAGAAGGCCTGGGAATAGCCACCATCCATCCAATAAGCATAAAGACTAGAGAACCAATCGAAAACACTGTTATAGATGTGAAGGACAGGAGAACCAATCAAAAACATGGTTAGATGTGAAGGACAGGAGAACCAGTTAAAAACACTGTGTTAGATGTGAAGGACAGGAGAACCAATCAAAAACACTGTGTTAGACGTGAAGGACAGGAGAACCAATCAAAAACACTGTGTTAGACGTGAAGGACAGGAGAACCAATCAAAAACACTGTGTTAGACGTGAAGGACAGGAGAACCAATCAAAAACACTGTTTTACACGTGAAGGACAGGAGAACCAATCAAAAACACTGTGTGCTGCTCTGTTCTTTTCTCTACCATAAGCCGCCTCCAATGTCATTTTGGAGAATTTGGCAGTACATCCAACTGGCCTCACAACCACAGACCACGTGTACCCACGCCAGCCCAGGACCTCCACAGCCACAGACCACGTGTAACCACACCAGCCCAGGACCTCCACAACCACAGACCACATGTAACCACACCAGCCCAGGACCTCCTCAACCACAGACCATGTGTAACCACACCAGTCCAGGACCTCCACAACCACAGACCACATGTCACCACACCAGCCCAGGACCTCCTCAACCACAGACCATGTGTAACCACACCAGCCCAGGACCTCCTCAACCACAGACCACGTGTAACCACACCAGCCCAGGACCTCCTCAACCACAGACCACGTGTAGCCACACCAGCCCAGGACCTCCTCAACCACAGACAACGTGTAACCACACCAGCCCAGGACCTCCTCAACCACAGACAACGTGTAACCACACCAGCCCAGGACCTCCACAACCACAGATCACATGTAACCACACCAGCCCTGGACCTCCACAACCACAGACCACATGTAACCACACCAGCCCAGGACCTCCACAACCACAGACCACATGTAACCACACCAGCCCAGGACCTCCACAACCACAGACCACGTGTAACCACACCAGCCCAGGACCTCCTCAACCACAGACCACGTGTAACCACACCAGCCCAGGACCTCCTCAACCACAGACCACATGTAACCACACCAGCCCAGGACCTCCACATCTGGCTTCTTCACCTGTGGGATCATCTCAGACCAGCCACCCAGACAGCTGATGAAACTGTTGATTTGCACAACTGAGATGTGGAGATTTCTGCACAAACTGTCAGAAACCGTCTCAAGGAAGCTCATCTGTGTGCTCCTCGTCCTCACCAGGGTCTTGACCAGACTGCAGTTCGGTGTTTTAACCGACTTCAGTGGGCAAATACTCACCTTCAATGGCCACTGGCACGTTGGAGAAGTGTGTTCTTCACGGGTTAATCCCAGTTTCAACTGTACCGGGCAGATGGCAGCGTGTATGGCGTTGTGTGTTGGCGAGCGGTTTGCTGATGTCAACGTTGTGAACAGAGTGCCCCATGGTGGAGGTGGGGTTATGATGTGGGCAGGCATAAGCTACAGACAACGAAAACAATTTCATTTTATCAATGGCAATTTGAATGCACAAAGATACAGTGACGAGATCCTCAAGTCCATTTTCATACCATCCAACCCCCGCCATCACTTCCTGTTTCAGCATGATAATGCACAGCCCCATGTCGGAAGGATCTGTACACAATTCCTGGAAGATGAAAATGTCCCAGTTCTTCCATGACCTGCATACGCACCAGACATGTCACCCATTGAGCATGTTTGGGATGCTCTGGATCGACGTGTACGACAGCGTGTTCCAGTTTCTGCCAATATCCCACCAATATCCAGCAACTTCACACAGCCGTTGAAGAGGAGTGGGACATTCCACAGGCCACAATCAACATCCTGATCAACTCTATGTGAAAGAGATGTGTCACGCTGCATGAGGCAAATGGTGGTCACACCAGACACTGACTGGTTTTCATGAGGCAAATGGTCGTCACACCAGATACTGACTGGTTTTCATGAGGTAAATGGTGGTCACACCAGACACTGACTGGTTTTCATGAGGTAAATGGTGGTCACACCAGATACTGACTGGTTTTCATGAGGTAAATGGTGGTCACACCAGATACTGACTGGTTTTCATGAGGTAAATGGGGGTCACACCAGATACTGAATGGTTTTCATGAGGTAAATGGTGGTCACACCAGATACTGACTGGTTTTCATGAGGTAAATGGTGGTCACACCAGATACTGACTGGTTTTCATGAGGTAAATGGTGGTCACACCAGATACTGACTGGTTTTCATGAGGTAAATGGTGGTCACACCAGATACTGACAGGTTTTCATGAGGTAAATGGTGGTCACACCAGATACTGACTGGTTTTCATGAGGTAAATGGTGGTCACACCAGATACTGACTGGTTTTCATGAGGTAAATGGTGGTCACACCAGATACTGACTGGTTTTCATGACGTAAATGGTGGTCACACCAGATACTGACAGGTTTTCATGAGGTAAATGGTGGTCACACCAGATACTGACTGGTTTTCATGAGGTAAATGGTGGTCACACCAGATACTGACTGGTTTTCATGAGGTAAATGGTGGTCACCAGATACTGACTGGTTTTCATGAGGTAAATGGTGGTCACACCAGATACTGACTGGTTTTCATGAGGTAAATGGTGGTCACACCAGATACTGACTGGTTTTCATGAGGCAAATGGTGGTCACACCAGATACTGACTGGTTTTCATGAGGTAAATGGTGGTCACACCAGATACTGACTGGTTTTCATGAGGCAAATGGTGGTCACACCAGATACTGACTGGTTTTCATGAGGCAAATGGTGGTCACACCAGATACTGACTGGTTTTCATGAGGTAAATGGTGGTCACACCAGATACTGACTGGTTTTCATGAGGTAAATGGTGGTCACACCAGATACTGACTGGTTTTCATGAGGTAAATGGTGGTCACACCAGATACTGACTGGTTTTCATGAGGCAAATGGTGGTCACACCAGATACTGACTGGTTTTCATGAGGTAAATGGTGGTCACACCAGATACTGACTGGTTTTCATGAGGCAAATGGTGGTCACACCAGATACTGACTGGTTATCTGATTTTTATAAGTACAGTATATTTATATTTACTCCCAAGTACTAAAGTAAACTGAACTCGCGGTCATGTTCCAGGCAATGTTTTTCTACTCCTCAATAGTTCAGTGTTGTTGTGTCTACTGGAGCCTCTTCTTCTTGTTTTTAGCTGATAGGAGTGGAACCCGGTGTGGTCGTCTGCTGTAATAGCCAATCAGTGACAAGGATCGACAAATTGTGCGTTCCGAGATGCCATTCTGCACACCACTGTTGTACTGCGCTGTTATTTGTCTGCTCGTGGCTCGCCTGTTAGCTTACACGATTTTTGCCATTCTCCTTCGACCTCTCATCAATAAGCTGTTGTCGCCCACAGGACTGAGCTGATGTCTTTTATCTATCTCACCATCATATCACGCTCAAAGTTGCGTAGGCCATTCGTTTGGCCCATTCTAACTGAACCCCTCAATGCCTGTCTGCCTGCTTTATATAGCAAGCCACGGTCAAGTGACTCACTGACTGTAGGAGCGATCCATTTTCATGAAGGTGTACCTAATAAACTGGCCGGCGAATGTATATCAAATGCTGCCATTTGACACTTTATTTGGGTTCAGTGAGCGCAACCTTGTTTTAGAGACAGAGATGCCGGCGCTTCTATCAAACGTATTCCCATCTGTTTGTTTAAGGTGAAACCAACCGAGCAAAATGGGATTGATTACCTCACAACAATTGGATTTTGGATATCACACTACAAGTCCTGTGTCTGCATCCCAAATGGCATGCTTTTCCTGTCATGGACGTCGTTCAAGGAAGACCAAGGTGCAGCGTGGTGAGCGTACATTTTCTTTTATTAGTAAAATGTCGGCAAATAAAAATAAAAAAAATAAAAAACGACCGTGAAGCTACAAGGGCTTTTTTGCCCCTAACAAAGACAACTACCCACACTGAAAAGAGGGGGGAAAAAGGGCTACCTAAGTATGATTCCCAATCAGAGACAACGATAGACAGCTGATTGAGAACCCTACCCCGGCCAGAACATAGAAATAAAGAAACATAGAAAACAAAACATAGAATTCCCCCCCCCCACATCACACCCTGACCTAACCAATCAGAGACAACGATAGACAGCTGATTGAGAACCCTACCCCGGCCAGAACATAGAATTCCCCCCCACATCACACCCTGACCTAAACAAAATGGAGACATAAAAAGGCTCTCTAAGAGTGGGACAATTCCCTTTATAGTGCACTACTTTTGATTCTGGGAACTGGACAAAAGTAGTGCACTATATAGGGAATAGGGTACCATAGGGTCCTGGTCTAAAGTAGTGCACTATATAGGGAATAGGGTACCATAGGGTCCTGGTCTAAAGTAGTGCACTATATAGGGAAAAGGGTGCCATTTGTGACGTGTATACAGACTGTAGTACTTACTGATACCTCATTAACCTGCCCATGGCTAAACCCCTATGAGGAAGGGAGTACAGGCAGAGGGTTAGCAGGATAATCCAACAATGACCCTTTAGAATTTTTCTGGGGGCTCTGAGAGTTGGCAAAAGACGCACACTTCCGCAATAAGCGGGGGTGGGTTGAGCCGAAAACAGACTTTAAGAAACAGCTGATCCGCAAGCTGAAAACCCTCCTCAGCTTTCACCAGCCAGAGAAGTTAGAGCTTCGCCATCCTCCGCACAGCACTAGCCCTGGGTTCAAATACTATGTGAAATCTTTCAAATCCTTTGAATGACAAACAGATACTGCATTTTAAATGATTTCCAATAGTATTTGAACCCGGGTCTGTACAACACTGCCCAGGCAGCAAGGTAGAGGAGAAGAGAAGGCCGCTATAACTAGTCAGTCAGGAAGAGAAGCTTCCTCTCTGACAACTCATTTAACATTCTTCCTGCATGAAAGGTGCTACCACCCACTACCCACTACCCACAACCCACCTGCCACTGATGTTCATCTTCTTCTTCACCACCAGAACATCCATGTTTGATTTCACTCTTCAGACGGAGATAAATTATACATGCGGGCTGCATTACTCAATACGCTCAAAGTACGGACACATTCTCAGAATTCAAACTCCTTGCGTAAACAAAATAACACAAATGACAGAAGTTTCAGATCAGAAGGTAAACAGACGGAAAGCATCTTTGTGATCGTCTGTTTCTGTGTGCACAGTCCCTGCTGACTGCTGATCTAGGAACAGTTTTCCCTTTTAAATCATACTGAATAAGAGGAGGGACCTGATCCTAGATTAGCACTCTTTACTCTGAGACGCTACATGGATGACCAAAGAGTTTCTAAACCCAGAGGAGCAACATCGCAAGACATCTGGGAACGCTTGAAAAAAAAAAACAGACCAAGCAGACCAGACCGGGATATGGGGTTTGAGAAGTCAATGAGAGAGATGATTCAAAATGATTCCTTAGTTGTTCATTTTTGCTAAATCTAAAGGAACAATCTAGATTCGATCCAATGTCTTAAAGTAGTTGAACTTGTTATTACTCCAACCTCGTGAAAGTGACAAACTGACACCTTCTCACTTTTGTCAAAAACAACTTTATATATCGAAGGAGTGCCTTTTGAATTCTCGGCCTGCACTGACGACCGATGGCTTCTTTAGTTCGCCAACGTCACTATGACATCGCCTACAAGCGCGATCGTGGGATTTCTACTGGAGACGCAGTTTCTATCTCTTTTCATAGCGTACTTTTACTGTCTTAGCTCAGACCATTTAGGCCTCAACACTTCATAAAGACCCTCCGCCATCATTTCCACTGAGTTCTTCAGTCAGCTGGGTGGATGCATTAACCGTCCACTGAGTTCTTCAGTCAGCTGGGTGGATGCATTAACCGTCCACTGAGTTCTTCAGTCAGCTGGGTGGATGCATTAACCGTCCACTGAGTTCTTCAGTCAGCTGGGTGGATGCATTAACCGTCCACTGAGTTCTTCAGTCAGCTGGGTGGATGCATTAACCGTCCACTGAGTTCTTCAGTCAGCTGGGTGGATGCATTAACCGTCCACTAAACCAAGTGTTATATGCTGCCATGCTCTCCACAGCTTTTTCAGCCCCTGCGCTCACAACTCTCCTGATATACTTTAGTCCTCTACGTTAATAAATGATGGTCGATCTGTCCTTTACATTAATAAATGATGGTCGATCTGTCCTTTACATTAATAAATGATGGTCGATCGGTCCTTTACATTAATAAATGATGGTCGATCGGTCCTTTACATTAATAAATGATGGTCGATCTGTCCTTTACATTAATAAATGATGGTCGATTGGCCGATCTGTCCTTTACATTAAATAACGATGGTCGAGCTGTCCTTTACATTAAATAACGATGGTCGAGCTGTCCTTTACATTAATAAATGATGGTCGATCTGTCCTTTACATTAATAAATGATGGTCGATCGGTCCTTTACATTAATAAATGATGGTCGATCTGTCCTTTACATTAATAAATGATGGTCGATCTGTCCTTTACATTAATAAATGATGGTCGATCGGTCCTTTACATTAATAAATGATGGTCGATTGGTCGATCTGTACTTTACATTAATAAATGATGGTCGATCTGTCCTTTACATTAATAAATGATGGTCGATCTGTCCTTTACATTAATAAATGATGGTCGATTGGCCGATCTGTCCTTTACATTAAATAACGATGGTCGAGCTGTCCTTTAAATTAATAAATGATGGTCGATCTGTCCTTTACATTAATAAATGATGGTCGATCGGTCCTTTACATTAATAAATGATGGTCGATCGGTCCTTTACATTAATAAATGATGGTCGATTGGTCGATCTGTACTTTACATTAATAAATGATGGTCGATTGGTCGATCTGTACTTTACATTAATAAATGATGGTCGATTGGTCGATCTGTCCTTTACATTAATAAATGATGTGGATATACTAGGGCTGTGTCACTATGGGCCCTGGTCAACAGGAAAGGATGTGGATATACTAGGGCTGTGTCACTATGGGCCCTGGTCAACAGGAAAGGATGTGGATATACTAGGGCTGTGTCACTATGGGCCCTGGTCAACAGGAAAGGATGTGGATATACTAGGGCTGTGTCACTATGGGCCCTGGTCAACAGGAAAGGATGTGGATATACTAGGGCTGTGTCACTATGGGCCCTGGTCAACAGGAAAGGATGTGGATATACTAGGGCTATGTCACTATGGGCCCTGGTCAACAGGAAAGGATGTGGATATACTAGGGCTGTGTCACTATGGGCCCTGGTCAACAGGAAAGGACGTGGATATACTAGGCCTGTGTCACTATGGGCCCTGGTCAACAGGAAAGGATGTGGATATACTAGGGCTGTGTCACTATGGGCCCTGGTCAACAGGAAAGGATGTGGATATACTAGGGCTGTGTCACTATGGGCCCTGGTCAACAGGAAAGGATGTGGATATACTAGGGCTGTGTCACTATGGGCCCTGGTCAACAGGAAAGGATGTGGATATACTAGGGCTGTGTCACTATGGGCCCTGGTCAACAGGAAAGGATGTGGATATACTAGGGCTGTGTCACTATGGGCCCTATAGGAAAGCACTATAAAAAGGCACCGGGTCCCATTTGGCAACATACCGTAGCTGTGTCTAAGAAACAGACTCCCTCCCCCATAGGGTCTGGGCTGCACTGGGCTGTAGCTCTGCACAACATGATAACACAAGGCTCTCCACCAGACCGGCCCCAGTCAGGACCCCCACCTCTCACCTCCACTGCAGGCTTTATTTCAAATGAGTCTCCCAGTCAGGACCCCCTCGTCTCCACAAGTTCAGCTCAGCAGCCTGAACACTTGAAATGGCCCTAAACTAGACTCTGTCTGTCTGCTAGGAAGGAGACTGGATCCAAGCTAGATACTGTCTGTCTGCTAGGAAGGAGACTGGATCCAAACTAGACACGGTCTGTCTGCTAGGAAGGAGTCTGGATCCAAATTAGACCATGTCTGTCTGCTAGGAAGGAGACTGGATCCAAACTAGATACTGTCTGTCTGCTAGGGAGGAGACTGGATCCAAACTAGATACTGTCTGTCTGCTAGGAAGGGGACTGGATCCAAACTAGATTAAGTCTGTCTGCTAGGAAGGAGACTGGATCCAAACTAGATTAAGTCTGTCTGCTAGGAAGGAGACTGGATCCAAACTAGATACTGTCTGTCTGCTAGGAAGGAGACTGGATCCAAACTAGATACTGTCTGTCTGCTAGGAAGGAGACTGGACCCAAACTAGATACTGTCTGTCTGCTAGAAAGGAGACTGGACCCAAACTAGATACTGTCTGTCTGCTAGGAAGGAGACTGGACCCAAACTAGATACTGTCTGTCTGCTAGGAAGGAGACTGGATCCAAACGAGATACTGTCTGTCTGCTAGAAAGGAGACTGGACCCAAACTAGATACTGTCTGTCTGTTAGAAAGGAGACTGGACCCAAACTAGATACTGTCTGTCTGCTAGGAAGGAGACTGGACCCAAACTAGATAATGTCTGTCTGCTAGGAAGGAGACTGGATCCAAATGAGATACTGTCTGTCTGCTAGAAAGGGGACTGGACCCAAACTAGATACTGTCTGTCTGCTAGGAAGGAGACTGGATCCAAACTAGATACTGTCTGTCTGCTAGGAAGGAGACTGGACCCAAACTAGATACTGTCTGTCTGCTAGAAAGGAGACTGGACCCAAACTAGATACTGTCTGTCTGCTAGGAAGGAGACTGGACCCAAACTAGATTAAGTCTGTCTGCTAGGAAGGAGACTGGATCCAAACTAGATACTGTATGTCTGCTAGAAAGGAGACTGGATCCAAACTAGATTAAGTCTGTCTGCTAGGAAGGAGACTGGATCCAAACTAGATACTGTCTGTCTGCTAGGGAGGAGACTGGATCCAAACTAGATACAGTCTGTCTGCTAGGAAGGAGACTGGACCCAAACTAGATACTGTCTGTCTGCTAGGAAGGAGACTGGATCCAAACTAGATTAAGTCTGTCTGCTAGGAAGGAGACTGGATCCAAACTAGATACTGTCTGTCTGCTAGAAAGGAGACTGGATCCAAACTAGATTAAGTCTGTCTGCTAGGAAGGAGACTGGACCCAAACTAGATACTGTCTGTCTGCTAGGAAGGAGACTGGATGCAAACTAGATACTGTCTGTCTGCTAGGAAGGAGACTGGATCCAAAGTGAATCTGCTCTGTTTTACTGTCGTTTACCTCATGATTTTGACTGTTATGTTCAACGGCATCATGAACTTTACCAAGAACCAGGACAGTTTAGCCCAAAAACAATAAAAGTGACTCCAAAATGACTCTACACATGATTTACCATTCATTTCTATTGGGCCCATAATAATCTGAAACAACCAAAACAAACTGCAAATGCATCAAACAAGTTTGCAGAGTCACAAGCTTGATGTAGACATTGCATGCTATGAATATGGGACCAAATACTAAACTTTTGACTACTTAATTTATAATAATCTTTAAGGGTGTCCATCATTTTGACCCCTACCTTTTACAGAAGTAAAATCTCTTTCTCTGAGCGATTGTATTAGTATAAAAAAATATAACTTCCCAAATGTTTCGAGCATACAATATAGCTCACTATTTGAATAACGTATTATTTACAGTCATTATTTCTCATCTTTATCAAGGGGGTCAATCATTTAAGACCCCACTGAATCTTCTGTCCACATCTGTCTATCTCTCCCTCTCCATCCTTCTCTCACCCTCCCTCCCTCTCATCCTTCTCTCTCCCTTCCTCTCCATCCTTCTCTCTCTCCCTCCCTCTCCATCCTTCTCTCTCTCCCTCCCTCTCCATCCCTCTCTCTCTCCATCCTTCTCTCTCTCCCTCCCTCTCCATCCTTCTCTCTCTCCCTCTCCATCCTTCTCTCTCCTTCTCTCTCTCCCTCCCTCTCCATCCTTCTCTCTCTCCCTTCCTCTCCATCCCTCTCTCCCCCTCCCTCTCCATCCTTCTCACTCCCTCCCTGTCCATCCTTCTCTCTCTCCCTCTCTCTCCCTCCCTCTCCTTCTCTCTCCCTCCCTCTCCATCCTTCTCTCTCTCTCCCTCTCCATCCTTCTCTCTCTCCCTCTCCATCCTTCTCTCTCCCTCCCTCTCCATCCTTCTCTCTCCCTCCCTCTCCATCCTTCTCTCTCTCTCTTCCTCCCCATCCCTCTCTCTCCCTCCCTCTCCATCCTTCTCACTCACTCCCTCCCTCTCCATCCTTCTCTCCCTCCGTCTCCATCCTTCTCTCCCTCCCTCTCCATCCTTCTCTCTCACTCCCTCCCTCTCCATCCTTCTCTCTCCCTCCCTCTCCATCCTTCTCTCTCACTCCCTCCCTCTCCATCCTTCTCTCTCACTCCCTCCCTCTCCATCCTTCTCTCCCTCCGTCTCCATCCTTCTCTCCCTCCCTCTCCATTCTTCTCTCTCCCCCCCTCCCTCTCATCCTTCTCTCTCTCCCTCCCTCTCCATCCTTCTCTCTCACTCCCTCTCCATCCTTCTCTCTCACTTCCTCTCCTTCCTTCTCTCTCCCTCCCTCTCCATCCTTCTCTCTCCCTCCCTCTCCATCCTTCTCTCTCACTCCCTCTCCTTCCTTCTCTCTCCCTCCCTCCCTCTCCATCCTTCTCTCTCCCTCCCTCCATCCTTCTCTCTCCCTCTCTTTCTCCCTCCCTCCCTCCCTCCATCCTTCTCTCTCCCTCCATCTCCATCCTTCTCTCTCCCTCCCTCTCCCTCCTATCTCTCCCTGCCTCTCCATCCTTCTCTCTCCTTCTCTCTCCCTCCCTCTCCATCCTTCTCTCTCCCTCCCTCCAGCTTTCTCTCTCCCTCTCTTTCTCCCTCCCTCCCTCCAGCTTTCTCTCTCCCTCTCTTTCTCCCTCCCTCCCTCCATCATTCTCTCTCCCTCCATCTCCATCCTTCTCTCTCCCTCCCTCCCTCTCCATCCTTCTCTCTCCCGCCCTCTCCATCCTTCTCTCTCATTCCTTCTCTCTCTCCCTCCCTCTCCATCCTTCTCACTCCCTCCCTTTCCATCTCCATCAAGCATTTCGCTACATTCGCAATAACATCTGTTAAACGTGTATATGACCAATAAAATTGTATCTGATTTTGATTTGATCTCTTTCTCTCCCTCCCTCTCCATTTCTCTCCAACCCCCCTCCTCTCCCTCTGTCTCTCTCTGAAAACAAACCTCTTGACTTCTCCACACACCCAATGAACCTACATGAAGAGATGAAACAAGTCTCATAAAATGGTGTGGAGTAGTGGAGCCTTTAGGGACAAACTGAGCCAAGATAAGCCAGGGATAAGTTGGTCATCAGTCTATCTATTCATAATAACCCTTCATTGGGATCATATATTTGATACTAGACCACATTTTCCAGCGCACTTCACTATGCAAATTATCAAATGACTTAGTCATCGTCTGGAGGTAGAGAGAGAGAGAGAGAGAGAGAGAGAGAGAGAGAGAGAGAGAAAGAGAGAGAGAATACAGTGGCAGAGAGACTGCAGCTACACAAGTTTTCCCACCGACAGACACTGGCAACCTGGGTGTGTCTCAGCCATACACAGAATAATTAATTAATTCACTTATCTCTTTTAAACCACAGCACTCGCGTTTGAGACAATATCATCGCATAAACACCACCCATTTGAGATCATTTGAATTGTAGCCTACATATCGGTGACAAGCTACAATTATATTAGCGTTATAAAACGTGAATTGTTGTGACACTGGACTGCAAAATAAATCATACTGTTTTGCCCCTGTTGTGCGTAAAGTATAAGCAAACAAAAAATCGGCCTAACAATTAAAGCCACAGACGGACATAATAAACACTTTATACTGGGGTTGTCGTCTGAACTACTTTCAACAGATAAACAAATAACAAACACTTGCTTGACATTTTCCCATAGAATATGTTGTTACTAAGAGAAACGTGTACAGGAAGCCTATAGATCAAGAGATCCTTTAAACTTAACGTATAACAGTGAACACCAAGCAGGTGCATACAGTCAGCTTAATGTCATCCCCAACCGGAACAGAACTTCTCCCGACGATTCTGAATGACTTACCGCTTTGCTCCCCCAGAAAGACCAGTTTGAATTTCCTTAAAGGGTTCCCAAAGTCACTACCCACAGACATGTTTTTGGGGAGAATTTGTAAAAGAGCAGGAGAATTAAACGCTTGTTCCCCAGTGGTCCGGGGGTTGTGGTGCTGATGATGGATGTGAAACTGAAAAGCGACGCCTCAACCCGTTCAATCTGCTCTCTCCGCGATGGAAGCGCTACTGACTGGATCGCCTCCTGTCCGCTTCAACGGCAATCTGCGCATGCGCGGGTTGCTCTCTTCTCGCTCTGTTTGTCTCCCTTCCTGCTCTGGCACATGACGTCATGCGAAACGGAAGTAAAGGGAAGCTTTCCACTTTTTTTTATTTTATTTAAACTCTTGTGCGCTACATTTTAGATTAGTTAGACCATAAGGCAAACTCATCTTCAAACCTCATCCTTTACCTCTGGCTCCCTCTCTAGTACTTGAGTGACCCATGATGATTACAGACACACAGACAGACACACAGACAGACACACAGACACACAGACAGACAATCCCTTTTTCTCCCATTCTTAACTTTTCCAACACAATATAACAAGTAGACAATGTAAACAAAACATGTTATTATTTACAGAAGTTACAAGTATTTATTGCTGCATATAAAGGCAAACTAAGATTATCCAAAACTAACCATATTGTATTGGCATTTTATTTCAACAAGATAACAATTATTTAAACAGTGCAATTGATATTTGATGCATAGTATATTATTGTGATTAAAGCTGATGAGATATTGATCATATAAAATTACTATTCTGTGTAAAAAAAAATATGTTTTTAAAACATCTCAAACAAAAACTCAAAGTCTCTATAATGTCACTCACCAAAATGCCTCTGTGTTAAAGACAAACTTAAATATTAAGCTAGCTTTAACTTTGTTGTCTACTGCAACTAGAAACCTGAATGAACAACATCCCTGGGATAACAGCAAGTGTACAGTTTTCAATGTGCACCCAAAGACTACGTTTCGTCCTTCAAAATTATCTAAAATCAACACCTTTCACTGCGACTGACCCCCCTTCCTACTGACCCCCTTCCCCGTGTAGGGATACTGACCCCCTTCCCCATGTAGGGATACTGACCCCCTTCCCCATGTAGGAATACTGACCCCCTTCCCCATGTAGGGATACGGACCCCCTTCCCCATGTAGGAATACTGACCCCCTTCCCCATGTAGGGATACTGACCCCCTTCCCCATGTAGGGATACTGACCCCCTTCCCCATGTAGGGATACTGACCCCCTTCCCCACGGAGGGATACTGACCCCCTTCCCCATGGAGGGATACTGACCCCCTTCCCCGTGGAGGGATACTGACCCCCTTTCCCATGTAGGAACACTGACCCCCCTCCCCATGTAGGGATACTGACCCCCTTCCCCATGGAGGGATACTGACCCCCTTCCCCATGGAGGGATACTGACCCCCTTCCCCATGGAGGGATACTGACCCCCTTTCCCGGTGTGGGGATATTTACCCACCTTCCCCGTGTAGGGATTGTGTAGGATAGTCGAAGTGGAGCTATAGTGTCCTGTATGAGGGTTATAGTATCCTTACCAGAGCTGGAGTGTCCTTCAGTGCTGCGGTTACTAACAGGAGGATCAGCTGGGTTTGAGAACAGTGCTGAGGTTACTAACAGGAGGATCAGCTGGGTTTGAGAACAGTGCTGAGGTTACTAACAGGAGGATCAGCTGGGTTTGAGAACAGTGCTGAGGTTACTAACAGGAGGATCAGCTGGGTTTGAGAACAGTGCTGAGGTTACTAACAGGAGGATCAGCTGGGTTTGAGAACAGTGCTGAGGTTACTAACAGGAGGATCAGCTGGGTTTGAGAACAGTGCTGAGGCTACTCTAACAGGAGGATCAGCTGGGTTTGAGAACAGTGCTGAGGTTACTAACAGGAGGATCAGCTGGGTTTGAGAACAGTGCTGAGGTTACTAACAGGAGGATCAGCTGGGTTTGAGAACAGTGCTGAGGTTACTAACAGGAGGATCAGCTGGGTTTGAGAACAGTGCTGAGGTTACTAACAGGAGGATCAGCTGGGTTTGAGAACAGTGCTGAGGTTACTAACAGGAGGATCAGCTGGGTTTGAGAACAGTGCTGAGGTTACTAACAGGAGGATCAGCTGGGTTTGAGAACAGTGCTGAGGTTACTAACAGGAGGATCAGCTGGGTTTGAGAACAGTGCTGAGGTTACTAACAGGAGGATCAGCTGGGTTTGAGAACAGTGCTGAGGTTACTAACAGGAGGATCAGCTGGGTTTGAGAACAGTGCTGAGGTTACTAACAGGAGGATCAGCTGGTTTTGAGAACAGTGCTGAGGCTACTCTAACAGGAGGATCAGCTGGGTTTGAGAACAGTGCTGAGGTTACTAACAGGAGGATCAGCTGGGTTTGAGAACAGTGCTGAGGCTACTCTAACAGGAGGATCAGCTGGGTTTGAGAACAGTGCTGAGGTTACTAACAGGAGGATCAGCTGGGTTTGAGAATACTTTAAGCAGACCGTTGAAACATTCTATTGTTGAAAGGCATAGTGGACTTTGCCCACTGGCAGTTGATAGGTGAGTCACTTCTCTCATGCGAGACAGGTTAGGTGGATCAGGTGGGTAAATGAGAGCACATTCAGACAGAACACCTCAGCAGACTGTTGAAAGGAACAGTAGTGGACCTGAGACTACTCTTTAAAGTGAGACGGGAGAGAGGACGGAGTAGGGAGCCAGGAGGTCAGTCGTATCCCAGATCAGAGTGGTCCATCAGGCCTCTTCTCCAGGCTGTACTCCCTGGTCCTCAGGACCTTCCAGCCCACCACCCCAAGCAGGAAGATCCCCATCACCTTGAAGCCCACCTGCAGGCCCAGGTACCTGCAGAGATACGATAAGGCAGGAGGGTTAGAGCTAGTTTATAGCATGACTGTAAATATCACATTCCCACCTGCAGGCCCAGGTACCTGCAGGGAAATCAATCAACCAATCCAGTCAACCAACCAATCAACCAACCAATCAGTCAACCAACCAATCAGTCAACCAACCAATCACCAATCAATCAGTCAACCAATCCAGTCAACCAATCCAGTCAACCAACCAATCAACCAACCAATCAGTCAACCAATCAGTCAACCAATCCAGTCAACCAACCAATCAGTCAACCAACCAATCAATCAACCAATCAGTCAACCAATCCAGTCAACCAACCAATCACCAATCAATCAGTCAACCAAACCAGTCAACCAACCAACCAATCCAGTCAACCAACCAATCACCAATCAATCAGTCAACCAATCCAGTCAACCAACCAATCCAGTCAACCAACCAATCACCAACCAATCACCAATCAATCAACCAATCCAGTCAACCAACCAATCACCAATTAATCAACCAATCCGGTCAACCAACCAATCAACAATCAATCAATCAACCGATCAATCAACCAATCCAGTCAACCAACTTATCACCAATCAATCAACCAATCCGGTCAACCAACCAATCAACAATCAATCAATCAACCGATCAATCAACCAATCCAGTCAACCAACCAATCACCAATCAATCAACCAATCATTCAACCAATCCAGTCAACCAATCAATCAACCAACCAATCACCAATCAATCAACCAATCCAATCAACCAATCAATCAACCAACCAATCACCAATCAATCAACCAATACATTGATGAATGAATCATTCTCACTTGTATAAATGAGGCATGACAATAGTTGCATTCTTACCTGTTCCTCAGGATGTTATTGTCATAGTAACCACAGCCCAGCCGGTTGCCACAGGCTTGTTTCCACCAAATACAGGAGCTGTCGATGACAATGCCGAACAGGGCTGGGGCTGGTAACCAGGCTAGAATAGAGGAGGATCACACAATACATAACATTATATACAGGAGCTGAGGATGGCCATGCTGAATAGGGCTGGTAACCAGGCTAGAATAGAGGAGGATCACACGATGCATAACATTATATACAGGAGCTGAGGATGGCCATGCTGAATAGGGCTGGTAACCAGGCTAGAATAGAGGAGGATCACACAATACATAACATTATATACAGGAGCTGAGGATGGCCATGCTGAATAGGGCTGGTAACCAGGCTAGAATCGAGGAGGATCACACAATACATAACATTATATACAGGAGCTGAGGATGGCCATGCTGAATAGGGCTGGTAACCAGGCTAGAATAGAGGAGGATCACACAATACATAATATTATATACAGGAGCTGAGGATGGCCATGCTGAATAGGGCTGGTAACCAGGCTATTATAATACAATAAGACGTAACTCTAAACATTAACACTGTTCATAGAAAATAACGGCATTTCAATACAGTTGTAATCCACTAGAGGGCACTGTAACACTGCATTGACGGATGATAAGGCAGGGTCATATCCTAGAAGACAGGTCATATCCTAGAAGACGGGTCATATCCTAGAAGATGGGTCATATCCTAGAAGACGGGTCATATCCTAGAAGACGGGTCATATCCTAGAAGACGGGTCATATCCTAGAAGACGGGTCATATCCTAGAAGACAGGTCATATCCTAGAAGACGGGTCATATCCTAGAAGATGGGTCATATCCTAGAAGACGGGTCATATCCTAGAAGACGGGTCATGTCCTAGAAGACGGGTCATATCCTAGAAGACGGGTCATATCCTAGAAGACGGGTCATATCCTAGAAGACGGGTCATATCCTAGAAGACGGGTCATATCCTAGAAGACGGGTCATATCCTAGAAGACGGGTCATATCCTAGAAGACGGGTCATGTCCTAGAAGACGGGTCATATCCTAGAAGACGGGTCATATCCTAGAAGACGGGTCATATCCTAGAAGACGGGTCATATCCTAGAAGACGGGTCATGTCCTAGAAGACGGGTCATATCCTAGAAGACGGGTCATATCCTAGAAGACGGGTCATATCCTAGAAGACGGGTCATATCCTGGAGCGGTGGATTTGATATATCATTGTATTCAAATGTGTGTTGCTTTAGGAACATCTGTCTATATGAAGAAGATAAAAGAGTATACTTACCAAGCACTCTCATGAGCAAAAACTGGACTCCTATGGCAAAGGATTTATCTTCATGGGGAACAGTTCTGAAACAATTCAAGCAAAGTAAGATAGATTACATTAAAAATCATTTAAAAAATTTAAAAAACGAATGATATTTTAGCTTAAATAGACATGTTCATTGTTTTCTTCTCTATGGACTTTGTGGTACTCATGAGGAGTATTTCACATCAAATCAAATTATAATGAACAATTAAATTAAATGACACTTTATCCAGCCATTATTTAGCTGAGGACCATCATATTCACTACCGGTCAACAGTTTGGACACACCGACTCATTCAAGGGTTTTTCTTAATTTCTTACTATTTTCTATATTGTAGAATAATAGTGAAGACATCAAAACTATGAAATAACACATATGGAATCATGTAGTAACCAAAAAATCAAAATATATTTCATCATATAGATGTGGTTGTGTGTTAGGGAGGGAGGACCATCATATAGATGTGGTTGTGTGTTAGGGAGGGAGGACCATCATATAGATGGGGTTGTGTGTTAGGGAGGACCATCATATAGATGGGGTTATGTGTTAGGGAGGGAGGACCATCATATAGATGGGGTTGTGTGTTAGGGAGGGAGTACCATCATATAGATGGGGTTGTGTGTTAGGGAGGGAGGACCATCATATAGATGTGGTTGTGTGTTAGGGAGGGAGGACCATCATATAGATGGGGTTGTGTGTTAGGGAGGGAGGACCATCATATAGATGGGTTGTGTGTTAGGGAGGGAGGACCATCATATAGATGGGTTGTGTGTTAGGGAGGACCATCATATAGATGGGGTTGTGTGTTAGGGAGGGAGGACCATCATATAGATGGGGTTATGTGTTAGGGAGGGAGGACCATCATATAGATGGGGTTGTGTGTTAGGGAGGGAGGACCATCATATAGATGGGGTTGTGTGTTAGGGAGGGAGGACCATCATATAGATGTGGTTGTGTGTTAGGGAGGGAGGACCATCATATAGATGTGGTTGTGTGTTAGGGAGGGAGGACCATCATATAGATGGGTTGTGTGTTAGGGAGGTTACCTGAGGACCATCATATAGATGGGGTTGTGTGTTAGGGAGGTTACCTGAGGACCATCATATAGATGGGTTGTGTGTTAGAGAGGGAGGACCATCATATAGATGGGTTGTGTGTTAGGGAGGTTACCTGAGGACCATCATATAGATGGGGTTGTGTGTTAGGGAGGTTACCTGAGGACCATCATATAGATGGGGTTGTGTGTTAGGGAGGGAGGACCATCATATAGATGGGGTTGTGTGTTAGGGAGGGAGGACCATCATATAGATGGGGTTGTGTGTTAGGGAGGGAGGACCATCATATAGATGGGGTTGTGTGTTAGGGAGGGAGGACCATCATATAGATGGGGTTGTGTGTTAGGGAGGGAGGACCATCATATAGATGGGTTGTGTGTTAGGGAGGGAGGACCATCATATAGATGGGGTTGTGTGTTAGGGAGGGAGGACCATCATATAGATGGGGTTGTGTGTTAGGGAGGGAGGACCATCATATAGATGGGGTTGTGTGTTAGGGAGGGAGGACCATCATATAGATGGGTTGTGTGTTAGGGAAGGAGGACCATCATATAGATGGGGTTGTGTGTTAGGGAGGGAGGACCATCATATAGATGTGGTTGTGTGTTAGGGAGGGAGGACCATCATATAGATGGGTTGTGTGTTAGGGAGGGAGGACCATCATATAGATGGGGTTGTGTGTTAGGGAGGGAGGACCATCATATAGATGGGGTTGTGTGTTAGGGAGGGAGGACCATCATATAGATGTGGTTGTGTGTTAGGGAGGGAGGACCATCATATAGATGGGTTGTGTGTTAGGGAGGGAGGACCATCATATAGATGGGGTTGTGTGTTAGGGAGGGAGGACCATCATATAGATGGGGTTGTGTGTTAGGGAGGGAGGACCATCATATAGATGGGGTTGTGTGTTAGGGAGGGAGGACCATCATATAGATGGGGTTGTGTGTTAGGGAGGGAGGACCATCATATAGATGGGGTTGTGTGTTAGAGAGGGAGGACCATCATATAGATGGGTTGTGTGTTAGGGAGGGAGGACCATCATATAGATGGGTTGTGTGTTAGGGAGGGAGGACCATCATATAGATGGGGTTGTGTGTTAGGGAGGTTACCTGAGGACCATCATATAGATGGGGTTGTGTGTTAGGGAAGGAGGACCATCATATAGATGGGGTTGTGTGTTAGGGAGGGAGGACCATCATATAGATGGGGTTGTGTGTTAGAGAGGGAGGACCATCATATAGATGGGGTTGTGTGTTAGGGAGGTTACCTGAGGACCATCATATAGATGGGGTTGTGTGTTAGGGAGGGAGGACCATCATATAGATGGGGTTGTGTGTTAGGGAGGGAGGACCATCATATAGATGGGGTTGTGTGTTAGGGAGGGAGGACCATCATATAGATGGGGTTGTGTGTTAGGGAGGGAGGACCATCATATAGATGGGGTTGTGTGTTAGGGAGGGAGGACCATCATATAGATGGGGTTGTGTGTTAGGGAGGGAGGACCATCATATAGATGGGGTTGTGTGTTAGGGAGGTTACCTGAGGACCATCATATAGATGGGGTTGTGTGTTAGGGAGGTTACCTGAGGACCATCATATAGATGGGGTTGTGTGTTAGGGAAGGAGGACCATCATATAGATGGGGTTGTGTGTTAGGGAGGGAGGACCATCATATAGATGGGGTTGTGTGTTAGGGAGGGAGGACCATCATATAGATGGGGTTGTGTGTTAGGGAGGGAGGACCATCATATAGATGGGGTTGTGTGTTAGGGAGGGAGGACCATCATATAGATGGGGTTGTGTGTTAGGGAGGGAGGACCATCATATAGATGGGGTTGTGTGTTAGGGAGGGAGTACCATCATATAGATGGGGTTGTGTGTTAGGGAGGGAGGACCATCATATAGATGGGGTTGTGTGTTAGGGAGGGAGGACCATCATATAGATGGGTTGTGTGTTAGAGAGGGAGGACCATCATATAGATGGGTTGTGTGTTAGGGAGGGAGGACCATCATATAGATGGGGTTGTGTGTTAGGGAGGGAGGACCATCATATAGATGGGGTTGTGTGTTAGGGAAGGAGGACCATCATATAGATGGGGTTGTGTGTTAGGGAGGTTACCTGAGGACCATCATATAGATGGGGTTGTGTGTTAGGGAGGCGATCAACCCGGCCAGAGAGATGAGGAACATGACAGGAAGCAGGAAGTGAGGACATTGGTTGGGGCAAGGACCGGGGCGGGCAGTACCCCCACCACTACCCTGGCTGTAAGCTATACAGATACAGTCTGTGTACTTCTACACCAGAAGAAGAAGAACACAGAAGACACCAGTGTCAATATATAAAGATATATAAAGATAGACAACATATACAAGTATGCCATACATTTCTCAGATTCAAGAAGCAAAATGTACAAAATGACTTGTTTTCACTAAGACAACGGCTAAATTGTGAACAATCGATAACCTATACTGATTTAAAGTACTGTAATTACAGTTAACTCTTGGTCTGAATTGAAGTCTAACTAATTCAACTAGTCAACATAATGGCCATGCATTGATTATTATATACACCAAGTCGAGTCAGTATAACTATTTGCCTTGCCACAGTCCTCCTGCTTGTGGATTACACTACTACTGCAACATCTACAAGTGGTTTAACTCCACTTAAAACACTTCCTGTGACCCAGGGCCCATTGATTGTTAACCATCCATATCGTGTCGCTGTACTGTAGGTAGAGACTGTAGCACACTGTCAGACACATAGCGCTATGTCTGGCTGGCTGCCTTGCTGACCAATACACTCTCCTAAACTGGGTTTAATCAGTTTAAACGGTTGAAGATTTAGACCGTACAGATGTTGGATCTTAATTTGACCAGTTTCTTACAGTAGGAGAATACCAGGACATGGCGGTAACAGGAAAATGTGAATTATTTTGTGGATTATAATTAATGGACATTTTTGTAAGGGGAAACTTTAGAAGCTTTTATAAACCTTGAATACGCTACAATCGGTGGTGGAGACATACTCGAGTAGAAGTAAAGATACCTTCATAGAAAATGACTCAAGTGAAAGTCACCCAGTAAAATAATAGCTGAGTAAAAGTCAAAAAGTTTTTGTTTTTTAACATACTTAAAGTATCAAACGTAAATGTATAAATAATTAAAAATTCCGTATATTAAGCAATAAAGATGGCACCATTTCTTGTTTTCTTAATTTACGGATAGCCAGGGGCACACTTCAACACTCAGACATCATTTACAAACAAAGTATGTGTTTAGTGAGTCCTCCAGATCAGAGGCAGTAGAGATGACCAGGGATGTTCTCTTGATACGTGTGTGAATTAGACCTTATTCCTGTCCTGCTAAACATTCAAAATGTAACGAGTACTTTTGGGTTTCGGGGGAAAATGTACGGAGTAAAAAAGTACATTATTTTCTTCAGGAATGTAGTGAAGTTAAAGTTGTCAGAAATATAAATAGTAATGTAAAGTACAGTTACCCC
The DNA here is from genome assembly GCF_002021735.2 of Oncorhynchus kisutch. NCBI lineage: Eukaryota > Metazoa > Chordata > Actinopteri > Salmoniformes > Salmonidae > Oncorhynchus > Oncorhynchus kisutch. The sequence goes on from NC_034186.2 coordinate 3,819,799, forward strand.
CCAAAAATGACTTAAGTAGTACTCTACACGACTGACTACACGTTTACATTTCCTGCTGTACAGGACATTTACTGGATGATCAAATTAAGACCCTACATCTGTAATATTACCATTTGTTCAGTTATGTCATACTACTTCCCTAACTTCATTCATTAAATGGCCACCTACCAGAACCCTGAATTTGTTCTTAGGGTCTTTGGTGTAGTCTTTGCAGCCTGCGTGGCAGGGAGACAGGTACTCCGTGTTGTCAGATCCACACACTGGGTTAAAGGAGTCAGCAGGACAGGAGCAGTTAGAATAACAGGTAGCCAGAAACCTGTAAGGGGGGGGGGGGGGGGATGTTTAGAGAATGGTTTAGTGTGTCACAATAGAGTTATACCCGATATCCACATTATTGTGCTGAGCTGGCTCAGATATTGTCTTTTCATTTGGACCTTTCCAGCACGGTTCCAGGAACTGTGGTGAATGTCTAAGCAGGCCAGATGAGTACAAGGCTAGCTAGGCTCAGCTCAGCTCAATAGTGTGAAAATGGCATTTCCATGTTTATATAAGGGTTATGAGATCACAGCAGAGTTCAGGGTGGAGTTAAGTTCATTAGTAGAGCTCTGGGTGGAGTTAAGTTCATCAGTAGAGCTCTGGGTGAGTTAAGTTCATCAGTAGAGCTCTGGGTGAGTTAAGTTCATCAGTAGAGCTCTGGGTGAGTTAAGTTCATCAGTAGAGCTCTGGGTGGAGTTAAGTTCATCAGTAGAGCTCTGGGTGAGTTAAGTTCATCAGTAGAGCTCTGGGTGAGTTAAGTTCATCAGTAGAGCTCTGGGTGGAATTAAGTTCATCAGTAGAGCTCAGTGCCAAACCACATAACAGAAGACAACCGAGATATGGGGTTATGGGGTAAAGACCAGGGTTCCTGTTAATGTTATCTGTTGTTCATTAGAGCCTCTGTTTGGTGTTGTACTGTAGTAACAACATCTCTAGTTGTTTGGGTTCACCAGTGGCACAGCTCCAAACAGTAGCCTTGTCTTAGTGTCCACAAGTGGCTAGTTAATTAACGGTGTCTTCTACAAAGTTCACAAGGCTCCGTATGTTTGCTTGTGTAATATCAAAAGGTAAGCTAAATTAAGTTAATTGTCCTCAAGACCGGACAATAATGTAACTGATGCGGCTTGTGCAAGTGTTTCACCAAACTCTTTTGTACAAATCATTTAAATGCTTCTGTCTTCTAGTCCTCATGACCTCCCTAAAACTCCATGTATTTAAACACCTTCAAAATATCAACTGTCAAACTACAGAGACAGTAACACAGCCTCCCCAAACTACAGAGACAGTAACACAGCCTCCCCAAACTACAGAGACAGTAACACAGCCTCCCCAAACTACAGAGACAGTAACACAGCCTCCCCAAACTACAGAGACAGTAACACAGCCTCCCCAAACTACAGAGACAGTAACACAGCCTCCCCAAACTACAGAGACAGTAACACAGCCTCCCCAAACTACAGAGACAGTAACACAGCCTCCCCAAACTACAGAGACAGTAACACAGCCTCCCCAAACTACAGAGACAGTAACACAGCCTCCCCAAACTACAGAGACAGTAACACAGCCTCCCCAAACTACAGAGACAGTAACAAAGCCTCCCCAAACTACAGAGACAGTAACACAGCCTCCCCAAACTACAGAGACAGTAACACAGCCTCCCCAAACTACAGAGACAGTAACACAGCCTCCCCAAACTACAGAGACAGTAACACAGCCTCCCCAAACTACAGAGACAGTAACACAGCCTCCCCAAACTACAGAGACAGTAACACAGCCTCCCCAAACTACAGAGACAGTAACACAGCCTCCCCAAACTACAGAGACAGTAACACAGCCTCCCCAAACTACAGAGACAGTAACACAGCCTCCCCAAAATGACAAACTACAATTAACATACACATCAACAACAGCCCAATCAGCCAGCACAGGGCCCAATCAACCAGGGTTACATGGCCCAATCAACCAGGGTTACATGGCCCAATCAGCCAGCACAGGGCCCAATCAACCAGGGTTACATGGCCCAATCAGCCAGCACAGGGCCCAATCAACCAGGGTTACATGGCCCAATCAACCAGGGTTACATGGCCCAATCAACCAGGGTTACATGGCCCAATCAACCAGGGTTACATGGCCCAATCAACCAGGGTTACATGGCCCAATCAACCAGCACAGGGCCCAATCAACCAGGGTTACATGGCCCAATCAACCAGGGTTACATGGCCCAATCAACCAGGACACGGCCCAATCAACCAGGACACGGCCCAATCAACCAGGACACGGCCCAATCAACCAGGACACGGCCCAATCAACCAGGACACGGCCCAATCAACCAGGGCAGGGCCCAATCAACCAGGGTTACATGGCCCAATCAACCAGGGTTACATGGCCCAATCAACCAGCACAGGGCCCAATCAACCAGGGTTACATGGCCCAATCAACCAGGGTTACATGGCCCAATCAACCAGGGTTACATGGCCCAATCAACCAGGGTTACATGGCCCAATCAACCAGGGTTACATGGCCCAATCAACCAGGACACGGCCCAATCAGCCAGCACAGGGCCCAATCAACCAGGGTTACATGGCCCAATCAACCAGGACAGGGCCCAATCAACCAGCACACGGCCCAATCAACCAGGGTTACATGGCCCAATCAACCAGGACACGGCCCAATCAGCCAGCACACGGCCCAATCAACCAGGGTTACATGGCCCAATCAACCAGGACACGGCCCAATCAACCAGGACACGGCCCAATCAACCAGGACACGGCCCAATCAACCAGGACACGGCCCAATCAACCAGCACACGGCCCAATCAACCAGGGTTACATGGCCCAATCAACCAGGACACGGCCCAATCAACCAGCACACGGCCCAATCAACCAGGGTTACATGGCCCAATCAACCAGGACACGGCCCAATCAACCAGCACACGGCCCAATCAACCAGGGTTACATGGCCCAATCAACCAGGACACGGCCCAATCAACCAGGACACGGCCCAATCAACCAGGACACGGCCCAATCAACCAGGACACGGCCCAATCAACCAGGACACGGCCCAATCAACCAGGACACGGCCCAATCCACCAGGACACGGCCCAATCAACCAGTGCTACATGGCCCAATCAACCAGGACACGGCCCAATCAACCAGTGCTACATGGCCCAAACAACCAGGACACGGCCCAATCCACCAGGACATGGCCCAATCCACCAGGACATAGCCCAATCCACCAGGACACGGCCCAATCAACCAGTGCTACATGGCCCAAACAACCAGGACACTGCCCAATCAACCAGGACACAGCTCAATCAACCAGTGCTACATGGCCCAATCGGTCAGTGCTACATGGCCCAATCAACCAGTGCTACATGGCCCAATCAACCAGTGCTACATGGCCCAATCAACCAGTGCTACATGGCCCAATCAACCAGTGCTACATGGCCCAATCAACCAGTGCTACATGGCCCAATCAACCAGTGCTACATGGCCCAATCAACCAGTGCTACATGGCCCAAACAACCAGGACACGGCCCAATCAACCAGGACACGGCCCAATCCACCAGGACACCGCCCAATCCACCAGGACACGGCCCAATCCACCAGGACACGGCCCAATCAACCAGTGCTACATGGCCCAATCAACCAGTGCTACATGGCCCAATCAACCAGTGCTACATGGCCCAATCAACCAGTGCTACATGGCCCAATCAACCAGTGCTACATGGCCCAATCAACCAGTGCTACATGGCCCAATCCACCAGGACATGGCCCAATCGGTCAGTGCTACACGGCCCAATCAACCAGTGCTACATGGCCCAATCAACCAGTGCTACATGGCCCAATCACCCAGTGCTACATGGCCCAATCAACCAGTGCTACATGGCCCAATCAACCAGTGCTACATGGCCCAATCAACCAGTGCTACATGGTCCAATCCACCAGTGCTACATGGCCCAATCGGTCAGTGCTACATGGTCCAAACAACCAGTGCTACATGGCCCAATCAACCAGTGCTACATGGCCCAATCAACCAGTGCTACATGGCCCAATCAACCAGTGCTACATGGCCCAATCAACCAGTGCTACATGGCCCAATCAACCAGTGCTACATGGTCCAAACAACCAGTGCTACATGGCCCAATCAACCAGTGCTACATGGTCCAAACAACCAGTGCTACATGGCCCAATCAACCAGTGCTACATGGCCCAATCAACCAGGACAAGGCCCTCCAAATATGTAACTGTTTGGTAAAGATCCCTTCTCTGACTCACCCACGGGGTGAGTAGTTGACCTCCGCCACCCTCTGTGTGGGGCAGCCCATGAAGAAGAGAGGGATGATGAGGAGGACAGAGATGGTGAGCATGGCGACAGAAAAACGAGGGATGGTCTTCAGAGAGAGACCGGTCCTCTTCATGATGACTCCGCCCACCAGCATCCCCACGGCAACGGACGGAAGGTTCACCGCACCTGAGGGAGAAGACAAGATTTTTGAGAGCAGAATAGATTTAAATACTATCTCCACAGTATGTATCTGTATACTGTCTCTTTGTATCTATATCGATCTCTACATACAGAACTACAAAGACACTAAAAGATACGATCAACTTAATTGTCTCAGGCATACAAACGCTAGCCTGGTTGCCAGTCTATGATCAGCTATTACATTGTACATGACACAGAGTACAAGGAGTGGAATGTTACAGAGACTGATACCGGTGGCAGGGTAGCCTAGTGGTTAGAGCTGACAAGGTACAAAATCTGTCATTCTGCCCGTGAACAGGCAGTTAACCCACTGTTCCTAGGCCGTCATTGAAAATAAGAATTTGTTCTTAACTGACTTGCCTAGGTAAAAACATTTTTTTTTAAACTGAATATACCCAGATCAGAGCTGAAAACGTGTGGCCAGACAGCATTTGCCCCAATACTTTTCAATCCGTTATGGTGCCGCCGTACCGTATTCCAAAAGCAGCAGCACCAAACGCGTTTACCAGACATTTATTAGTTCACGTCATAGAAAAAAAAAACAGAAATAAAATTGCAATGGAAAAGAAAGCAGCCGTCTCTTACTGAACAAGTTGACGTTAGTACCTCCGCCAATTTCAACCCAGTTTTTTTTGTCTAGTGAATACAACCTGGGATTTCACACGTTTCTTTTTGTCATTGGCCTACACACAATACCCCATCAATTCAAAGTGTACAGTGCCATGCTAAAGTTTTCCTTGGCGTTTTTCAATGGATTTTTATTTGGATGTCATGTAATGGACAAACACAAAATAGTCCCAATTGGTGAAGTGAAATGTAAAAACCTGAAAGTGGTGAGTGTATTCACCCCCTTCGCTATGAAGTTGAATAAATAAGATCTGGTGCAACCAATTACCTTCAGAAGTCACATAATTAGTTAAATAAAGTCCACCTGTGTGCTTTCTAAGTGTCAAATGATCTCAGTATATATACACCTGTTCTGAAATGTCCCAGAGTTTGCAGCACCTCTAAGCAAGCGGCACCACCAAGCAAGCGACACCATGAAGAACAAGGAGCTCTCCAAACAGATCAGGGACAAAGTTGTGGGGAAGTACAGATCAGGGATGGGTTATAAAAAAATATCAGAAACTTTGAACATCCCACGGAGCACCATTAAATCTATTATTAAAAAATGGAAAGAATATGGCACCACAACGAACCTGAAGGAGCTGCAAAGCTCCACAGTGGAGATTGGAGTATCTGTCCATAGGACCACTTTAAACCGTACACTCCACAGAGCTGGGTTTTACAGAGGAGTGGCCAGAAAAAAAGCCATTTGTTTAAAGAAAAAAATAATCTAATACGTTTGGTGTTCACCAAAAGGCATGTGGGAGACTCCCCAAAAATATGGAAGAAGGTACTCTGGACTGAGACTAAAATGTAGCTTTTTGGCCATCAAGGAAAACACTATGTCTGGCGCAAACCCAACACCTCTCATCACCCCGAGAAAACCATCCCTACAGCGAAGCATGGTGGTGGCAGCATCATGCTGTTTTTCATCGTCAGGGACTGGGAAACTGGTCAGAATTGAAGGAATGATGGATGGCGCTAAATACAGGGATATTTTTTAGGGAAATCTGTTTCAGTCTTCCAGCAGGACAATGACCCTAAGCATACTGCTAAAGCAACACTCAAGTGGTTTAAGAAGAAACATTTAAATGTCTTGGAATGGCCTAGTCAAAGCCCAGAACTCAATCCAATTGAGAATCTGTGGTATGACTTAAAGATTGCTGTACACCAGAACCCATCCAACTTGAAGGAGCTGGAACAGTTTTGCCTTGAAGAATGGGCAAAAATCCCAGTGACTAGATGTGCCAAGCTTATAGAGACATACCCCAAGAGACTTGCAGCTGTAATTGCTGCAAAAGGTGTCTCTACAAAGTATTGACTTTGGGGAATGAATAGTTATGCAGCTCAAGTTTTCTGTTTTCTTGTCTTATTTCTTGTTTGTTTCACAATTGTTTCAAACTTCAAAGTGGTAGGTATGTTATGTAAATCAAATTATACAACCCCCCCCCAAAAAAAATCTATTATAATTACAGTTTTTAAGGCAACAAAATAGGAAAAATGCCAAGAGGGTGAATACTTTCGCAAGCCATGGTAATCATGTTTTCAAAATTAAAATGAAAAGCTGAAACATCTTGAGTCAATAAGTATTCATCCCCTTTGTTATGGCAATCCTAAATCATTTCAGGAGTAAAAATGGACTCACTCTGTGTTAAACTTTTTTTTTTAACGACTACCTCATCTCTGCACACATACAATTATCTGTAAGGTCCCTCAGTCGAACAGTAACTTTCAAACACAGCTGTGACTCAACAAAATGTGGAATACGTCATGGGGTATGAATACTTTCTGAAGGCACTGTATGTGTTAATAAAAGCAGTTTAGCCGTCCTCTAAAACTAGCTAGATTGATCCAATCTAAAGCTAGCTCACAAAACTACTAACGTTAGCTTTAGTAATGTGGAATACGTCATGGGGTAGATAGCTAGCTGGCTAACATTAGCTGGCTAGATTGATGCAATCTAAAGCTAGCTCACAAAACTACTAACGTTAGCTTTAGTAGCGTAGCTAGATAGCTAGCTGGCTAACATTAGCTGGCTAGATTGATGCAATCGTGTAGCCAGCAGTTAATAACGTAGACTCAACTGAATAAATGTGTTTGGCACAGGATAAAGAGTATGAAATGATCTGCTGCTTCTACCCAAGGCATACTGTTCCTGGAAAGGTTAGTCAGTCAGTTTGTTAGTCCGGTAATGTTGGTATATTATTTCCACTGCTGGTGATTATTCACAAATGTTTGTGGTGCAAAAGTACAGATTCTACAACTTCCGTCACAGAGCGGTCTACACAGATACTGTGAACACGTGGTAGTTTGAAGGGTTTGATCCACCTTAGGCCAGGAGTGTTTTCCAATTCACACCCCAAAGCCATATAGTCATAGGACAAGTCAGTTAAGAACAAATTCTTATTTTCAATGACAGCCTGGGAACAGTGGGTTAACTGCCTGTTCAGGGGCAGAATGACAGATTTGTACCTTGTCAGCTCAGGGGTTTGAACTGGTTACTAGTCCAACGCTCTAACCACTAGGCTACCCTGCCGCCTCTACACTCTAACCACTAGGCTACCCTGCCGCCTCTACACTCTAACCACTAGGCTACCCTGCCACCTCTACACTCTAACCACTAGGCTACCCTGCCGCCTCTACACTCTAACCACTAGGCTACCCTGCCGCCTCTACACTCTAACCACTAGGCTACCCTGCCGCCTCTACACTCTAACCACTAGGCTACCCTGCCGCCTCTACACTCTAACCACTAGGCTACCCTGCCGCCTCTACACTCTAACCACTAGGCTACCCTGCCGCCTCTACACTCTAACCACTAGGCTACCCTGCCGCCTCTACACTCTAACCACTAGACTACCCTGCCGCCTCTACACTCTAACCACTAGGCTACCCTGCCGCCTCTACACTCTAACCACTAGGCTACCCTGCCGCCTCTACACTCTAACCACTAGGCTACCCTGCCGCCCCTACACTCTAACCACTAGGCTACCCTGCCACCTCTACACTCTAACCACTAGGCTACCCTGCCATCTCTACACTCTAACCACTAGGCTACCCTGCCGCCTCTACACTCTAACCACTAGGCTACCCTGCCACCTCTACACTCTAACCACTAGGCTACCCTGCCGCCTCTACACTCTAACCACTAGGCTACCCTGCCGCCTCTACACTCTAACCACTAGGCTACCCTGCCACCTCTACACTCTAACCACTAGGCTACCCTGCCACCTCTACACTCTAACCACTAGGCTACCCTGCCGCCTCTACACTCTAACCACTAGGCTACCCTGCCACCTCTACACTCTAACCACTAGGCTACCCTGCCGCCTCTACACTCTAACCACTACGCTACCCTGCCGCCTCTACACTCTAACCACTAGGCTACCCTGCCACCTCTACACTCTAACCACTAGGCTACCCTGCCACCTCTACACTCTAACCACTAGGCTACCCTGCCGCCTCTACACTCTAACCACTAGGCTACCCTGCCACCTCTACACTCTAACCACTAGGCTACCCTGCCGCCTCTACACTCTAACCACTAGGCTACCCTGCCGCCTCTACACTCTAACCACTAGGCTACCCTGCCGCCTCTACACTCTAACCACTAGGCTACCCTGCCACCTCTACACTCTAACCACTAGGCTACCCTGCTGCCTCTACACTCTAACCACTAGGCTACCCTGCCGCCTCTACACTCTAACCACTAGGCTACCCTGCCGCCTCTACACTCTAACCACTAGGCTACCCTGCCGCCCCTACACTCTAACCACTAGGCTACCCTGCCGCCTCTACACTCTAACCACTAGGCTACCCTGCCGCCCCAGATGAAAAGGGAAGCTATATGTATATATGTATATAATAAGAATATGTTGTAATAATAACCTGAACAGGTTATGAGATCATGAAAAACTCCAGGCCCCAGAAAAGACAAGTATGAATTTTTACACACCACTTTTGAACCTGTGGTACATGTGGTGCCTGTGGTGCCTGTGGTAACTGTGGTGCTTGTGGTAACTGTGGTAACTGTGGTGCTTGTGGTAACTGTGGTAACTGTGGTAACTGTGGTGCCTGTAGTAACTGTGGTGCCTGTAGTAACTGTGGTGCCTGTGGTGCCACCTCTGTCCCAGTCTATACTGCTGATCCCACAGAAAATACACATAGATGAATGCTGAGACAGGACTAGACAACAGATATAATACAGTTTCAATGCTCACTCTCTACCAGCATCCTTAGACAGCCTTTCAACAGTTGTCATTCATCCACAACTACAGTAGGTTAAACTCTTTGACGTAAACCATTATCATAACAATCCCAAGTGAAGAACAGAGATCTGTGTCTTCATCTCCATGCCAACTGTAACCCATGCCAACTGTAACCCATGCCAACTATCAATACCAGCTGTAGAGTAGGGTAAAGAGCGAGTAGGATCAGATTCACCATACTTAATCTGTTTCACATAGTGGATCAATAAGGAAACACAAACACCATTCATCTATGGGGCGGCAGGAAGACGAGTGGTTAGAGCGTTGGGGCAGCAGGAAGCCTAGTGGTTAGAGCGTTGGGGCGGCAGGTAGCCTAGTGGTTAGAGCGTTGGGGCGGCAGGTAGCCTAGTGGTTAGAGCGTTGGGGTGGCAGGAAGCCTAGTGGTTAGAGCGTTGGGGCGGCAGGAAGCCTAGTGGTTAGAGGGGAGGCAGGTAGCCTAGTGGTTAGAGCATTGGGGCAGCAGGTAGCCTAGTGGTTAGAGCATTGGGGCGGCAGGAAGCCTAGTGGTTAGAGGAGGCAGGTAGCCTAGTGGTTAGAGCTTTGGGGCGGCAGGTAGCCTAGTGGTTAGAGCGTTGTGGCGGCAGGAAGCCTAGTGGTTAGAGCATTGGAGCGGCAGGAAGCCTAGCGGTTAGAGAGCTGGGGCGGCAGGAAGCCTAGCGGTTAGAGCGTTGGGGCAGCAGGAAGCCTAGTGGTTAGAGCGTTGGGGCGGCAGGTAGCCTAGTGGTTAAAGCGTTGGGGCGGCAGGTAGCCTAGTGGTTAGAGCGTTGGGGCGGCAGGAAGCCTAGTGGTTAGAGGGGAGGCAGGTAGCCTAGTGGTTAGAGCATTGGGGCAGCAGGTAGCCTAGTGGTTAGAGCGTTGGGGCGGCAGGAAGCCTAGTGGTTAGAGCATTGGAGCGGCAGGAAGCCTAGCGGTTAGAGAGCTGGGGCGGCAG
>NC_034186.2:3835127-3850127 GCF_002021735.2 Oncorhynchus kisutch
GTGTCATTCTCAAAACTTTTGGCCAAGACTGTAGTCCATCTCCTGTTCCTGTAAAGAAACAACTTGATGTAGCAGGACACCCCCTGGACAGGACACTAGTCTATCTCCTGTTCCTGTAAAGAAACAACTTGATGTAGCAGGACACCCCCTGGACAGGACACTAGTCTATCTCCTGTTCCTGTAAAGAAACAACTTGATGTAGCAGGACACCCCCTGGACAGGACACTAGTCTATCTCCTGTTTCTGTTGTGAGGCAGCTTGATGTACCAGGACACCCCCTGGATAGGACACTAGTCTATCTCCTGTTTCTGTAGTGAGACAGAATGATGTACCAGTACACCCCCTGGACAGGACACTAGTCTATCTCCTGTTTCTGATGTACCAGTACACCCCCTGGACAGAACACTAGTCTATCTCCTGATACTGAAGTGAGACAGCGTGATGTACCAGTACACCCCCAGGACAGGACACTAGTCTATCTCCTGATACTGTAGTGAGACAGCATGATGTACCAGTACACCCCCTGGACAGGACACTAGTTTATCTCCTGATATTGTAGTGAGACAGCTTGATGTACCAGTACACCCCCTGGACAGAACACTAGTCTATCTCCTGATACTGTAGTGAGACAGCGTGATGTACCAGTACACCCCCTGGACAGGACACTAGTCTATCTCCTGTTTCTGTTGTGAGGCAGCTTGATGTACCAGGACACCCCCTGGATAGGACACTAGTCTATCTCCTGTTTCTGTAGTGAGACAGCTTGATGTACAGGACACCCCCTGGACAGGACACTAGTCTATCTCCTGTGTCTGTAGTGAGACAGAATGATGTACCAGTACACCCCCTGGACAGGACACTAGTCTATCTCCTGTTTCTGTAGTGAGACAGCTTGATGTACCAGGACACCTCCTGGACAGGACACTAGTCTATCTCCTGTTTCTGTAGTGAGACAGCGTGATGTACCAGGACATCCCCTGGACAGGACACTAGTCTATCTCCTGTTTCTGTAGTGAGACAGCATGATGTACCAGTACACCCCCTGGACAGGACACTAGTCTATCTCCTGTTTCTGATGTACCAGTACACCCCCTGGACAGAACACTAGTCTATCTCCTGATACTGTAGTGAGACAGCGTGATGTACCAGTACACCCCCTGGACAGGACACTAGTCTATCTCCTGATACTGTAGTGAGACAGCATAATGTACCAGTACACCCCCTGGACAGGACACTAGTTTATCTCCTGATACTGTAGTGAGACAGCTTGATGTACCAGTACAGTGAGACAGCTTGATGTACCAGGACACCCCCTGGACAGGACACGAGTCTATCTCCTGTTTCTGATGTAGCAGGACACCCCCTGGACAGGACACGAGTCTATCTCCTGTTTCTGATGTAGCAGGACACCCCCTGGACAGGACACTAGTCTATCTCCTGTTTCTGATGTAGCAGGACACCCCCTGGACAGGACACGAGTCTATCTCCTGTTTCTGATGTAGCAGGACACCCCCTGGACAGGACACTAGTCTATCTCCTGTTTCTGATGTAGCAGGACACCCCCTGGACAGAACACTAGTCTAGGCCCTGCTTTGTGTTATAGGTCTACAGTAACAATCATTTGCACTACTGGCTCCATACCAGAAGAGGTCAGTAATAACCTGAGAATAATTTACCCAGAAAAGATTCCTTTTAACCTGTAGGTATTTCAAGTCATTCAATATAATGACACACGACAATAGATATTATATCAGCCTCTGGGCCCTGGTCTTACAACCTGAGGAAGATAGTATTGTGAGAAGGGGAATTATTAAGTAAACTAACATAGCACTGCAAGCTCCTTGCTTTGGGGAATGTTTTTTGTTTCTCCAGGGAATTTTAGTTTATTTTTATATTTAACCTGTATTTAACTAGGCAAGTCAGTTAAGAACAAATTCTTATTTTCAATGATGGCCTAGGAACAGTGGGTTAACTGCCTGTTCAGGGGCAGAATGACAGATTTGTACCTTGTCAGCTCGGGGATTTGAACTTGCAACCTTCCGGTTACTAGTCCAACGCTCTAACCACTAGGCTACACTGCCGCCCCTGTAACACCTTATGTGACACGTACCAACATACAGACTTTATGAAACATTCATAAGAAAATTCTAAGCATTTATGGCTGCGTCCCAAATGCATCCCCTGGTCAAAGGTCGTTCACTATGTAGGGAATAGGACCCCTGGTCAAAGGTTGTTCACTATGTAGGGAATAGGACCCCTGGTCAAAGGTTGTTCACTATGTAGGGAATAGGACCCCTGGTCAAAGGTTGTTCACTATGTAGGGAATAGGACCCCTGGTCAAAGGTTGTTCACTATGTAGGGAATAGGACCCCTGGTCAAAGGTCATTCACTATGTAGGGAATAGGACCCCTGGTCAAAGGTTGTTCACTATGTAGGGAATAGGACCCCTGGTCAAAGGTCGTTCACTATGTAGGGAATAGGACCCCTGGTCAAAGGTTGTTCACTATGTAGGGAATAGGACCCCTGGTCAAAGGTTGTTCACTATGTAGGGAATAGGACCCCTGGTCAAAGGTTGTTCACTATGTAGGGAATAGGACCCCTGGTCAAAGGTTGTTCACTATGTAGGGAATAGGACCCCTGGTCAAAGGTCGTTCACTATGTAGGGAATAGGACCCCTGGTCAAAGGTCGTTCACTATGTAGGGAATAGGACCCCTGGTCAAAGGTCGTTCACTATGTAGGGAATAGGACCCCTGGTCAAAGGTCGTTCACTATGTAGGGAATAGGACCCCTGGTCAAAGGTCGTTCACTATATAGGGAATAGGACCCCTGGTCAAAGGTTGTTCACTATGTAGGGAATAGGACCCCTGGTCAAAGGTTGTTCACTATATAGGGAATAGGACCCCTGGTCAAAGGTTGTTCACTATGTAGGGAATAGGACCCCTGGTCAAAGGTTGTTCACTATGTAGGGAATAGGACCCCTGGTCAAAGGTTGTTCACTATGTAGGGAATAGGACCCCTGGTCAAAGGTTGTTCACTATGTAGGGAATAGGACCCCTGGTCAAAGGTTGTTCACTATGTAGGGAATAGGACCCCTGGTCAAAGGTTGTTCACTATGTAGGGAATAGGACCCCTGGTCAAAGGTCGTTCACTATGTAGGGAATAGGACCCCTGGTCAAAGGTTGTTCACTATATAGGGAATAGGACCCCTGGTCAAAGGTCGTTCACTATGTAGGGAATAGGACCCCTGGTCAAAGGTTGTTCACTATGTAGGGAATAGGACCCCTGGTCAAAGGTCGTTCACTATGTAGGGAATAGGACCCCTGGTCAAAGGTCGTTCACTATGTAGGGAATAGGACCCCTGGTCAAAGGTCATTCACTATGTAGGGAATAGGACCCCTGGTCAAAGGTCGTTCACTATGTAGGGAATAGGACCCCTGGTCAAAGGTTGTTCACTATGTAGGGAATAGGACCCCTGGTCAAAGGTTGTTCACTATGTAGGGAATAGGACCCCTGGTCAAAGGTTGTTCACTATGTAGGGAATAGGACCCCTGGTCAAAGGTTGTTCACTATGTAGGGAATAGGACCCCTGGTCAAAGGTCGTTCACTATGTAGGGAATAGGACCCCTGGTCAAAGGTCGTTCACAATATAGAGAATAGGACCCCTGGTAACAGATCGTTCACTATGTAGGGAATAGGACCCCTGGTCAAAGGTCATTCACTATGTAGGAATAGGACCCCTGGTCAAAGGTTGTTCACTATGTAGGGAATAGGAACCCTGGTCAAAGGTCATTCACTATGTAGGGAATAGGACCCCTGATAAAAGGTCATTCACTATGTAGGGAATAGGACCCCTGATAAAAGGTTGTTCACTATGTAGGGAATAGGACCCTGGTCAAAGGTTGTTCACTATATAGGGAATAGGACCCTGGTCAAAGGTTGTTCACTATATAGGGAATAGGGTGCATTTTGGGACAGAACTTTAGTGACGGAGTGTTACCCACATTGCCTTCCAGCAGCATGCTGCGAGGAAAGAAGAAGTATGGGATGGAGGTCAGGGCTAGGCTGGCAGAGGAGATGAGGAGGCCCATCCACCACGCACCCACCCAGCGAGGGTCTGTAGGGGCCAGCTCAGCGTTGGTGACTGGAGGGAGAGAGGAAAGAAGAAGTATGGGGTGGAGGTCAGGGCTAGGCTGGCAGAGGAGATGAGGAGGCCCATCCACCACGCACCCACCCAGAGAGGGTCTGTAGGGGCCAGCTCAGCGTTGGTGACTGGAGGGAGAGAGGAAAGAAGAAGTATGGGGTGGAGGTCAGGGCTAGGCTGGCAGAGGAGATGAGGAGGCCCATCCACCACGCACCCACCCAGCGAGGGTCTGTAGGGGCCAGCTCAGCGTTGGTGACTGGAGGGAGAGAGGAAAGAAGAAGTATGGGATGGAGGTCAGGGCTAGGCTGGCAGAGGAGATGAGGAGGCCCATCCACCACGCACCCACCCAGCGAGGGTCTGTAGGGGCCAGCTCAGCGTTGGTGACTGGAGGGAGAGAGGAAAGAAGAAGTATGGGATGGAGGTCAGGGTTAGGCTGGCAGAGGAGATGAGGAGGCCCATCCACCACGCACCCACCCAGCGAGGGTCTGTAGGGGCCAGCTCAGCGTTGGTGACTAGCGGGAGAAAGGAGAGAGGAAAGTTAGAGGGAGGGTGTGAAGAGAGAGGGAGAGAGAGAGAGAGAGAGGAAAGTTAGAGGGAGGGTGTGAAGAGAGAGGGAGAGAGGAGAGAGGAAAGTTAGAGGGAGGGTGTGAAGAGAGAGGGAGAGAGAGAAAGAGAGGAAAGTTAGAGGGAGGGTGTGAAGAGACAGAGAGAGAGAGAGAGAGAGAGAGAGAGAGAGAGGAAAGTTAGAGGGAGGGTGTGAAGAGAGAGGGAGAGAGAGAGAGAGAGGAAAGTTAGAGGGAGGGAGAAAGGAGGAGAAAGGACAAAGAGAGATTGAGATCGTAACAGAGAGACCAAGGCAGGAACAGAGACAGAAACAGATCGTTAACAGCTTTTCAATATGAGCCCAAGCTATACAATCCCACCCTCTAAACCAGCCACCAAACCTCGGCCACCATTGTGACGATCCAAACACAGTACCTACCTGAGCCGGTTCTATCCACATCCACATAGATCCTCAGCATGACGGAGCCCAGCAGGAAGCCGAAGGCAGGTCCAAACACAGACAGGGCAAACAGGATGGCTGAGGAGAAAAGAAACAGTCAAGGTCTTTTACCAGGGAGGTTGACTGAGAACGCATTCTCATTTACAGCAACAACCTGGGGAATAGTTACAGGGGACGATTGAGCCAATTGGAAGTTGGGGGTGATTTGGTGGCCATGATGGTATGAGGGCCAGATTTGGAATTTAGCCAGGACCCTTAGATAACACCCCTACTCTTACGATAATTTCCATGGGATCTTTAGTGACCACAGAGAGTCAGGATACCCATTTAACATCCTATCCGAAAGGTGGCCCCCTACACAGGGCAATGTCCCTAATCATTGCCGTGGGGCATTTCTTTAGACCAGAGGAAAGAGTGCCTCCTACTGGCCCTCCAACACCACTTCCAGCAGCATCTGGTCTCCCATCCAGGAACTGACCAGAACCAACCGTGCTTAGCTTCAGAGGCAAGCCAGCAGTGGGATGCAGGCTGGTATGTAGCTGTCATTGTGTCAGATATTTATAATTATACTAGTGTATCTACAGGCCTCTTACCTATGTAGCGGTTCTAGTGTTTCAGTCAGCTACAGGCCTCTTACCTATGTAGAGGTTCTAGTGTTTCAGTCAGCTACAGGCCTCTTACCTATGTAGAGGTTCTAGTGTTTCAGTCAGCTACAGGCCTCTTACCTATGTAGAGGTTCTAGTGTTTCAGTAGGCTACAGGCCTCTTACCTATGTAGAGGGGGGAGTTGCCTCGTCCGGCGAAGTCATCCACATAAGAGATACCAAAGGGTTGTATGGGAACAGACCCCACCCCGAACAGCAGCTGAGCTATAGCCATGAGCAGCCACAAGTTGTTGGTGTCTGCTATACGCTTGATCTCTGTCTTTCCACAGGCCTCTGTGGTGTTGGAGGGACCCTGGAGGGAACACAGGTCTTGGCGATCTGGAGAAAGCACACACATTCACGTGAACCACACACACAGGAGCTAGAGAGCACCTGCAAGCCAGCCTGGCTCCCACAATCCACCACTCTAAATCCATCCATCCACTCTCAATCCATCCATCCACTCTAAATCCATCCACTCTAAATCCATCCATCCACTCTAAATCCATCCATCCACTCTAAATCCATCCATCCACTCTAAATCCATCCATCCACTCTCAATCCATCCATCCACTCTAAATCCATCCTGTGTCTATATTGTAATTGTTTTTAATAACCTGCCCAGGGACTGCGGTTGAAAATTAGCCGGTTGGCTAAAACCGGCACTTTTACTGAAATGTTGATTAATGTGCACTGTCCCTGTAAAAATAAAAAATAAACTCAAACTCTAAATCCATCCATCCACTCTAAATCCATCCACTCTAAATCCATCCACTCTAAATCCATCCACTCTAAATCCATCCACTCTAAATCCATCCACTCTAAATCCATCCACTCTAAATCCACCCACTCTAAATCCATCCACTCTAAATCCATCCACTCTAAATCCATCCATCCACTCTAAATCCATCCATCCACTCTAAATCCATCCATCCACTCTAAATCCATCCACTCTAAATCCATCCATCCACTCTAAATCCATCCACTCTAAATCCACCCACTCTAAATCCATCCACTCTAAATCCATCCACTCTAAATCCATCCATCAACTCTAAATACACCCATCCACTCTAAATCCACCCACTCTAAATCCATCCACTCTAAATCCATCCATCCACTATAAATCAAGCCACTCTAAATCCATCCACTCTAAATCCATCTATCCACTCTAAATCCATCCACTCTAAATCCATCCACTCTAAATCCATCCATCCACTCTAAATCCACCCATCCACTCTAAATCAATCCACCCACTCTAAATCCATCCACCCACTCTAAATCCATCCACTCTAAATCCATCCACGCTAAATCCACCCATCCACTCTAAATCCACCCATCCACTCTAAATCCACCCATCCACTCTAAATCCATCCATCCACTCTAAATCCACCCATCTACTCTAAATCCATCCATCCACTCTAAATCCATCCATCCACTCTAAATCCATCCACTCTAAATCCATCCACTCGATGACAGGCGGAACGAGGTCCAACACACTGGGACTGCTGATTTATAGAGACTGACTGTGGATGGTACTTGCATTGCCATAGACTAGGTTTTAAAACTCACAGGACCATTTTCCCGGACACGGTAATAGTCCTGGACTAACAAATCTTTTCTACGATATTCTGTGTGATGGAAACCCAACCCATGTAACCTACCCTCTGACGTAGTGGTGTATCCTTGGTGTTTCAGGGTACTGTCGCTGTAATAGAGATATATTTCATCCCAACATCTTACCATGTATGACAGAGTCATAGTTATAGGGCTGGGACAGGAAGTGAGGTAGGGCCAGGATGAGAGCGCTGATGGACATCAGCAGACCACCCAGTCCAATGAGACGAGGCCGATGGACCCTGCTGCCCAGGTAACTCACAAACACTATCAGAATGGTGTTCCCCACCTAGAGGGAGGGAGGGACAGAGATAGAGAGAGAAGGGAGGGGGCAGAGAGTAGGGGGGAGGGACAGAGAGCGAGAGAAGGGGAGGGGGGGGGGGCAGAGAGAGGGAGGGAGAAGGGGGAGGGAAAGAGAGTGATATAAGGGGGGGGCAGAGAGTAGGGGGGAGGGAAAGAGAGAGAAAGAGAAGAGGGAGGGAGAGAGAGTGATAGAAGGGGGGGGGCAGAGAGTAGGGGGGAGGGAAAGAGAGAGAAAGAGAAGAGGGAGGGAAAGAGAGTGATAGAAGGGGGGCAGAGAGTAGGGGGGAGGGAAAGAGAGGGAGAGAGAAGGGGGAGGGAAAGAGAGTGATAGAAGGGGGGGGGCAGAGAGTAGGGGGGAGGGAAAGAGAGAGAAAGAGAAGAGGGAGGGAAAGAGAGTGATAGAAGGGGGGGGCAGAGAGTAGGGGGAGGGAAAGAGAGGGAGAGAGAAGGGGGAGGGAAAGAGAGTGATAGAAGGGGGGGGGGGGGCAGAGAGTAGGGGGGAGGGAAAGAGAGGGAGAGAGAAGGGGGAGGGAAAGAGAGTGATAGAAGGGGGGGGGCAGAGAGTAGGGGGGAGGGAAAGAGAGAGAAAGAGCAGAGGGAGGGAAAGAGAGTGTGTCAGAGACCTTATGACCAGGAGAATAAGGTAGCAATACACACTCAGTGAATGGCTGCTTGTTTTCTACTCGTTATCTAGGAGCCAAGGCTCGGACAGTGCTTCAACAAAAGCAGGCGGCATACTAATATAACGAGTCATATCACAACACCATCCAGTGCTTATGCATTTCTACTCTTTAACCACCTCCTGAGATGACTCTAACATGACTTCTTTACCGAGCTGTGGTTACTGGTTGGCTCTTACCTCGTGCAGAGAGGAGATGGTGCCAGAGGAGAAACTGCTGAGGCCAAAGCGTCTCTCAATGGTGGTGATGGTGCTCTTAAAGTAGGAACTGTAGAGCAGCTGGGTGAGCTGCAGCAGGCCATGACACAGCACAAACAGCTAGATAGAGAGAGACAATACGTTAGAGAGAGAGCGAGAGAGAGATGGAGAGAAAGAGGCAAGAGAGAGAGAGAGAGAGAGAGAGAGAGGCAGGAGAGAGAGAGAGACAGGAGAGAGAGAGAGTCAGGAGAGAGAGAGAGAGAGAGAGAGAGAGAGGCAGGAGAGAGAGAGAGAGAGAGAGAGAGGCAGGAGAGAGAGAGAGAGGCAGGAGAGAGAGAGAGGCAGGAGAGAGAGAGAGAGGCAGGAGAGAGAGAGTTAGGAGAGAGAGAGACGCAGGAGAGAGAGAGACGCAGGAGAGAGAGACAGAGAGAGAGAATGAGAAGAGAGAGAGACGCAGGAGAGAGAGACAGACAGACAGAGAGAGAGAATGAGAAGAGAGATAGAGAAAATGGACAGCCTATGGATGGACAGCCTTTATTTTAGCCTCCAGCCAAAGTACGCAACACATCCCACATCAGCTGTCTAGTCCAGACCCAGTCTAAAAGAAAGTGTGACCCCCCCCCCAGAAAGGAGCTAAAGTAACAACAATTAATTACAACGTTATTGTCTATGTCCCAAATGGCATCCTGCTACCAACAGAGTGCATTACCCTTTGACCTTCGGGCTCTGGAAAAAAAAGTTGTGGACTATCTAGGGAATAAGGAACCGTTTGAGATGCACAGAGTAAAAGAAGAGGATTATGTTTTGCCAGTGTCAGTGAGTTTCCATCATCTGCTCCTGACTGAGACGACAGACTCAGAGCGCTGTAGCTTACAGCAGTTGAAACCCTGGCTGTTATGAAACCAGCTGGTTGGCTGAGATACATCTGAAGACACTGTAGGTCGGGGACGTCACCAGCTGGTTGGCTGAGATACATCTGAAGACACTGTAGGTCGGGGACGTCACCACCTGGTTGGCTGAGATACATCTGAAGACACTGTAGGTCGGGGACGTCACCAGCTGGTTGGCTGAGATACATCTGAAGACACTGTAGGTCGGGGACGTCACCAGCTGGTTGGCTGAGATACATCTGAAGACACTGTAGGTCGGGGACGTCACCAGCTGGTTGGCTGAGATACATCTGAAGACACTGTAGGTCGCCGACGTCACCACCTGGTTGGCTGAGATACATCTGAAGACACTGTAGGTCGGGGACGTCACCAGCTGGTTGGCTGAGATACATCTGAAGACACTGTAGGTCGGGGACGTCACCAGCTGGTTGGCTGAGATACATCTGAAGACACTGTAGGTCGGGGACGTCACCAGCTGGTTGGCTGAGATACATCTGAAGACACTGTAGGTCGGGGACGTCACCAGCTGGTTGGCTGAGATACATCTGAAGACACTGTAGGTCGGGGACGTCACCAGCTGGTTGGCTGAGATACATCTGAAGACACTGTAGGTCGGGGACGTCACCAGCTGGTTGGCTGAGATACATCTGAAGACACTGTAGGTCGGGGACGTCACCAGCTGGTTGGCTGAGATACATCTGAAGACACTGTAGGTCGGGGACGTCACCAGCTGGTTGGCTGAGATACATCTGAAGACACTGTAGGTCGGGGACGTCACCAGCTGGTTGGCTGAGATACATCTGAAGACACTGTAGGTCGGGGACGTCACCAGCTGGTTGGCTGAGATACATCTGAAGACACTGTAGGTCGGGGACGTCACCACCTGGTTGGCTGAGATACATCTGAAGACACTGTAGGTCGGGGACGTCACCAGCTGGTTGGCTGAGATACATCTGAAGACACTGTAGGTCGGGGACGTCACCACCTGGTTGGCTGAGATACATCTGAAGACACTGTAGGTCGGGGACGTCACCAGCTGGTTGGCTGAGATACATCTGAAGACACTGTAGGTCGGGGACGTCACCACCTGGTTGGCTGAGATACATCTGAAGACACTGTAGGTCGGGGACGTCACCAGCTGGTTGGCTGAGATACATCTGAAGACACTGTAGGTCGGGGACGTCACCACCTGGTTGGCTGAGATACATCTGAAGACACTGTAGGTCGGGGACGTCACCACCTGGTTGGCTGAGATACATCTGAAGACACTGTAGGTCGGGGACGTCACCAGCTGGTTGGCTGAGATACATCTGAAGACACTGTAGGTCACGGACGTCACCACCTGGTTGGCTGAGATACATCTGAAGATACTGTAGGTCGCGGATGAAAAATGTGAACCTGGAGTTGCAGTCAAAATGTTTTCAATTGGAAACTGAATCTATTTTCTCCTATTCTGCCTGAAAGTTCACTGCTTAATCCTCCTAGCTTTTCCATAAAAGGCTAGGAGGATTAATCTCCAGGTAGAGCTCCTATGTTGTCTCGTCTTTCCAGATCCAACGGGTTCACATTGCGAAAGGTACAATGCTTTATAAACATTAAAGTACAGCGTTCAGTGATTGATGATGGCAGTGTGACAGTGTTGAGGCCCATTCTGTGTTCTTTTTTCTCTCATATTGAGAGAGAGGTCTTATAAAGGAGCATACAAAAGAACAGTGGGTTTACTTCATTTATAGCAGAGAACAGTACGTGGAGGTCTAGGCAACGCTAAGCTGTTTGTTTACCCTGTTCGCTTCAAGAGAGGAGTGAATCACTTAAGTTTGCTTTGCTTACAATCTTGTCTTTGGAATCTTTTTTCTCTGACACAAAGACACGCTGTGATGAAATTTACATTGGCTGCTGCCCAGTGGTCTGGAACTGGGAGGGGACTGGGTCTGTCCTGTCCTGTCCTGTCCTGTCCTGTCCTGTCCTGTCCTGTCCTGTCCTGTCCTGTCCTGTCCTGTCCTGTCCTGTCCTGTCCTGTCCTGTCCTGTCCTGTCCTGTCCTGTCCTGTCCTGTCCTGTCCTGTCCTGTCCTGTCCTGTCCTGTCCTGTCCTGTCCTGTCCTGTCCTGTCCTGTCCTGTCCTGTCCTGTCCTGTCCTGTCCTGTCCTGTCCTGTCCTGTCCTGTCCTGTCCTGTCCTGTCCTGTCCTGTCCTGTCCTGTCCTGTCCTGTCTGTCTGTCTGTCTGTCTGTCTGTGTCTGTCTGTCAGATGGGCACAGACGTCACTGTGACACCCTTTCATATATTGGCCTGACTCCCAAATGGCACCCTTAATCCCTATTTACGGTAAAAACTTAAATTCATATCCCCAGCATTTATTTACATTCAATCACTGAAGCAACAGGCACTCATTTGAGCCAGGCCTCTATTTCCTTTAAATACACACAGCTTTCGCTCATTTGCATAGTTCATTATTTAATTCCTGAATTTCATAAAACATATAAAGTCCTTGACAGAATTATTATTCTCTTCTCTGACTGTGCATCTTCTGCCATTTTTCACTCTGCCAATTTCTGGGTTCTGTCATTTTTGACTGAGGTTGTTGACTGAGGTTGTTGACTGAGGTGGTTGACTGAGGTTGTTGACTGAGGTTGTTGATTGAAGTTGTTGAGTGAAGTTGTTGACTGAGGTTGTTGATTGAAGTTGTTGATTGAGGTTGTTGATTGAAGTTGTTGAGTGAAGTTGTTGACTGAAGTTGTTGACTGAGGTTGTTGAGTGAAGTTGTTGAGTGAAGTTGTTGACTGAAGTTGTTGACTGAAGTTGTTGACTGAAGTTGTTGACTGAGGTTGTTGAGTGAAGTTGTTGACTGAAGTTGTTGACTGAGGTTGTTGACTGAGGTTGTTGACTGAGGTTGTTGACTGAGGTTGTTGATTGAAGTTGTTGACTGAAGTTGTTGAGTGAAGTTGTTGACTGAAGTTGTTGACTGAAGTTGTTGATTGAAGTTGTTGATTGAAGTTGTTGAGTGAAGTTGTTGACTGAGGTTGTTGAGTGAAGTTGTTGACTGAAGTTGTTGACTGAGGTTGTTGATTGAAGTTGTTGAGTGAAGTTGTTGACTGAAGTTGTTGACTGAGGTTGTTGACTGAAGTTGTTGACTGAAGTTGTTGACTGAGGTTGTTGACTGAGGTTGTTGACTGAGGTTGTTGACTGAGGTTGTTGACTGAAGTTGTTGAGTGAAGTTGTTGACTGAAGTTGTTGACTGAGGTTGTTGACTGAGGTTGTTGACTGAAGTTGTTGATTGAAGTTGTTGAGTGAAGTTGTTGACTGAGGTTGTTGACTGAAGTTGTTGACTGAAGTTGTTGACTGAAGTTGTTGACTGAAGTTGTTGACTGAGGTTGTTGACTGAGGTTGTTGACTGAAGTTGTTGACTGAAGTTGTTGACTGAAGTTGTTGACTGAGGTTGTTGACTGAGGTTGTTGACTGAGGTTGTTGACTGAGGTTGTTGACTGAAGTTGTTGACTGAGGTTGTTGACTGAGGTTGTTGACTGAGGTTGTTGATTGAGGTTGTTGATTGAAGTTGTTGAGTGAAGTTGTTGACTGAGGTTGTTGAGTGAAGTTGTTGAGTGAAGTTGTTGACTGAAGTTGTTGACTGAAGTTGTTGACTGAGGTTGTTGACTGAGGTTGTTGACTGAGGTTGTGACTGAAGTTGTTGATTGAGGTTGTTGAGTGAAGTTGTTGACTGAGGTTGTTGAGTGAAGTTGTTGACTGAAGTTGTTGACTGAGGTTGTTGACTGAGGTTGTTGACTGAGGTTGTTGACTGAGGTTGTTGACTGAAGTTGTTGAGTGAAGTTGTTGACTGAAGTTGTTGACTGAAGTTATTGACTGAAGTTATTGACTGAAGTTGTTGACTGAAGTTGTTGACTGAAGTTGTTGACTGAAGTTGTTGACTGAAGTTGTTGACTGAAGTTGTTGACCGTTTTTTGGGGTCGGCCAGTTAGCGGGAAGATCTTAGCTGTTAGCAGTCAATGATTAACAGTTTCTTATTGCCGATTAAAAAGTGAATAATTCCCATCATTTTTTTGAGTCATGACTGAATTATTTAATGTAACAAATCAAACATGAAACCTTGTGAAAAATTTGTGGTCCTCTTTATTAAGCAATTCATTTAGACATGGCGTTTACTTAAAACCTGGCGTTTATTTGCAGAAATGTGTGTTGCTTAACTAATCATACATCTGTAGACACTATTAGTTGCTCCGGGTGTTAAAAGGGACAGGAGGCTATTTGAGAATCAGCGTTTTACGGCAGTGCACTTTTTTTTGACCAGGGCCCATAGTTGTGCACTACACACACACACACCCCAACACACACCCCAAAACATACCCCAACACACACCAACACACACCCCAACACACACAAACACACCCCAACACACACACAAACACACCCCAACACACACCAACACACACACACCCCAACACACATACAGACCACAACACACACACAAACACACCCCAACACACACACAAACACACCCCAACACACACCAACACACACACACCCCAACACACATACAGACCACAACACACACACAAACACACCCCAACACACACCAACACACACACACCCCAACACACATACAGACCACAACACACATACAAACACACCCCAACACACACACAAACACACCCCAACACACACCAACACACATACACCCCAACACACATACAGACCACAACACACACACAAACACACCCCAACACACACCAACACACACACACACCAACACACATACAGACCACAACACACACACAAACACACCCCAACACACACCCCAACACACATACAGACCACAGCACACACACAAACACACCCCAACACACACACAAACACACCCCAACACACACCAACACACATACACCCCAACACACACACACACACACACACACATCCCAACACACACACATACACACCCAAACACTTTTTTTGCACTAAATCTCCTGCACCAACCTGGTCTCAGAGCATTTCGTATCAGTCTGTATGATATGTTACGTTTCGTATGGTATGTATCTATTTGTGGATGCCCATCAACCGTTTCGTGCAATACGTTACGAATTGAAATGTGTTGTTGCTAACTTTAACTTGGTGGCTAGGTGGCTAATGCTAGCTCGGAGTAAGGTTAAAGGGTTAAAGTTAGGGTTAGGGGAAGGGGAAGGGTTAGCTAACATGCTACGTAGTTTCAATTTAGATAAATATTAGTAAGTAAAGTTGTTCCTGTATATAGCCATGTTATTACCTGGTACTTCCTGTATATAGCCACGTTATTACCTGGTACTTCCTGTATAAAGCCACGTTATTACCTGGTACTTCCTGTATAAAGCCACGTTATTACCTGATACTTCCTGTATAAAGCCACGTTATTACCTGGTACTTCCTGTATAAAGCCACATTATTACCTGGTACTTCCTGTATAAAGCCACGTTATTACCTGGTACTTCCTGTATAAAGCCACGTTATTACCTGGTACTTCCTGTATAAAGCCACGTTATTACC
>NC_034186.2:3855127-3870127 GCF_002021735.2 Oncorhynchus kisutch
CTGAACCTAGGTTTCAATTTGATTTAACACATTTTTACTTATGCGACTAAAGCAAAGTTTAGGAGAAAATATATTATCTTCAGTTTCCAGGCCAAGTCCATCTGTCAGAAAGGTAGCCAAATGAGGCTAGAACGTCACAGATTTTTTTTGCAACAAAACAATTTTGCACATTCTTCTGATCAATTAACATTCCTTCCTTAACATTGTTGTAATTAAAATATTTGTGGCTACATACAGTGCATGTGAAGGAGTGATTAGGTCTACTATGAATTTTGAGCATTGATACATCTTTTCTACCTAGTAAACAGTATGGGGTTCACACATCAGTTTTCTGATACTGGTTTCTGAAAAGAGGAACACACTATTTCCTATAAAGATGTTATTTTTTGTGAAACAACATTTCTTCTTATATATTAACCCTAAACTTCCACTTTTCTCTTATGCCTAAGAACAGGGTCACTTTCAGTATAGAGCAAGCGTTTGGAAACTGAGTGATACACGGAGACAGTATCTAAGCTGAGTGATACAGAGAGGCAGTATCTAGGCTGAGTGATACAGGGAGGCAGTATCTAGGCTGAGTGATACAGGGAGGCAGTATCTAGGCTGAGTGATACAGAGTATCTAGGCTGAGTGATACAGAGAGGCAGTATCTAGGCTGAGTGATACAGAGAGGCAGTATCTAGGCTGAGTGATACACGGAGGCAGTATCTAGGCTGAGTGATACAGAGAAGGCTGTATCTAGGCTGAGTGATACAGAGGCAGTATCTAGGCTGAGTGATACAGAGTATCTAGGCTGAGTGATACAGAGAGGCAGTATCTAGGCTGAGTGATACAGAGAGGCAATATCTAGGCTGAGTGATACAGAGAGGCAGTATCTAGGCTGAGTGATACAGAGAGGCAGTATCTAGGCTGAGTGATACAGAGGCAGTATCTAGGCTGAGTGATACAGAGGCAGTATCTAGGCTGAGTGATACAGAGGCAGTATCTAGGCTGAGTGATACAGAGTATCTTGTCTGAGTGATACAGAGGCAGTATCTAGGCTGAGTGATACAGAGGCAGTATCTAGGCTGAGTGATACAGAGGCAGTATCTAGGCTGAGTGATACAGAGTATCTAGGCTGAGTGATACAGGGAGGCAGTATCTAGACTGAGTGATACAGAGAGTCAGTATCCAGGCTGAGTGATACAGAGTATCTAGGCTGAGTGATACAGAGTATCTAGGCTGAGTGATACAGAGTATCTAGGCTGAGTGATACAGAGTTTCTAGGCTGAGTGATACAGAGTATCTAGGCTGAGTGGTACAGGGAGGCAGTATCTAGGCTGAGTGATACAGGGAGGCAGTATCTAGGCTGAGTGATACAGGGAGGCAGTATCTAGGCTGAGTGATACAGGGAGGCAGTATCTAGGCTGACTGATACAGAGTATCTAGGCTGAGTGATACAGAGAGGCAGTATCCAGGCTGAGTGATACAGAGTATCTAGGCTGAGTGATACAGGGAGGCAGTATCCAGGCTGAGTGATACAGAGAGTCAGTATCCAGGCTGAGTGATACAGAGTATCTAGGCTGAGTGATACAGAGTATCTAGGCTGAGTGATACAGAGTATCTAGGCTGAGTGATACAGAGTTTCTAGGCTGAGTGATACAGAGTATCTAGGCTGAGTGGTACAGGGAGGCAGTATCTAGGCTGAGTGATACAGGGAGGCAGTATCTAGGCTGAGTGATACAGGGAGGCAGTATCTAGGCTGAGTGATACAGGGAGGCAGTATCTAGGCTGAGTGATACACAGAGGCAGTATCTAGGCTGAGTGATAAAGAGGCAGTATCTAGGCTGAGTGATACAGGGAGGCAGTATCTAGGCTGAGTGATACAGATTATCTAGGCTGAGTGATACAGGGAGGCAGTATCTAGACTGAGTGATACAAGGAGGCAGTATCTAGGCTGAGTGATACAGAGAGGCAGTATCCAGGCTGAGTGATACAGAGTATCTAGGCTGAGTGATACAGGGAGGCAGTATCCAGGCTGAGTGATTCAGAGAGGCAGTATCCAGGCTGAGTGATACAGAGAGGCAGTATCCAGGCTGAGTGATACAGAGTATCTAGGCTGAGTGATACAGGGAGGCAGTATCCAGGCTGAGTGATACAGGGAGGCAGTATCCAGGCTGAGTGATACAGAGAGGCAGTATCCAGGCTGAGTGATACAGAGTATCTAGGCTGAGTGATACAGGGAGGCAGGATCCAGGCTGAGTGATACAGGGAGGCAGTATCCAGGCTGAGTGATACAGAGAGGCAGTATCCAGGCTGAGTGATACAGAGTATCTAGGCTGAGTGATACAGGGAGGCAGTATCTAGGCTGAGTGATACAGAGTATCTAGGCTGAGTGATACAGGGAGGCAGTATCTAGGCTGAGCGATACAGAGAGGCAGTATCTAGACTGAGTGATACAGAGTATCTAGGCTGAGTGATACAGAGTATCTAGGCTTAGTGATACAGAGTATCTAGGCTGAGTGATACAGAGCTTCTAGGCTGAGTGATACAGAGTATCTAGGCTGAGTGATACAGAGTTTCTAGGCTGAGTGATACAGAGTTTCTAGGCTGAGTGATACAGGGAGGCAGTATCTAGGCTGAGTGATACAGGGAGGCAGTATCTAGGCTGAGTGATACAGGGAGGCAGTATCTAGGCTGAGTGATACACAGAGGCAGTATCTAGGCTGAGTGATAAAGAGGCAGTATCTAGGCTGAGTGATACAGGGAGGCAGTATCTAGGCTGAGTGATACAGATTATCTAGGCTGAGTGATACAGGGAGGCAGTATCTAGACTGAGTGATACAAGGAGGCAGTATCTAGGCTGAGTGATACAGAGAGGCAGTATCCAGGCTGAGTGATACAGAGTATCTAGGCTGAGTGATACAGGGAGGCAGTATCCAGGCTGAGTGATTCAGAGAGGCAGTATCCAGGCTGAGTGATACAGAGAGGCAGTATCCAGGCTGAGTGATACAGAGTATCTAGGCTGAGTGATACAGGGAGGCAGTATCCAGGCTGAGTGATACAGGGAGGCAGTATCCAGGCTGAGTGATACAGAGAGGCAGTATCCAGGCTGAGTGATACAGAGTATCTAGGCTGAGTGATACAGGGAGGCAGGATCCAGGCTGAGTGATACAGGGAGGCAGTATCCAGGCTGAGTGATACAGAGAGGCAGTATCCAGGCTGAGTGATACAGAGTATCTAGGCTGAGTGATACAGGGAGGCAGTATCTAGGCTGAGTGATACAGAGTATCTAGGCTGAGTGATACAGGGAGGCAGTATCTAGGCTGAGCGATACAGAGAGGCAGTATCTAGACTGAGTGATACAGAGTATCTAGGCTGAGTGATACAGAGTATCTAGGCTTAGTGATACAGAGTATCTAGGCTGAGTGATACAGAGCTTCTAGGCTGAGTGATACAGAGTATCTAGGCTGAGTGATACAGAGTTTCTAGGCTGAGTGATACAGAGTTTCTAGGCTGAGTGATACAGGGAGGCAGTATCTAGGCTGAGTGATACAGGGAGGCAGTATCTAGGCTGAGTGATACAGGGAGGCAGTATCTAGGCTGAGTGATACAGGGAGGCAGTATCTAGGTTGAGTGATACAGGGAGGCAGTATCTAGGCTGAGTGATTACAGGGAGGCAGTATCTAGGCTGAGTGATACAGGGAGGCAGTATCCAGGCTGAGTGATACAGGGAGGCAGTATCCAGGCTGAGTGATACAGAGTATCTAGGCTGAGTGATACAGGGAGGTAGTATCCAGGCTGAGTGATACAGAGTATCCAGGCTGAGTGATACAGAGAGGAAATATCTACACTGTAGGAAATGGTGTGTCAGTGTTTGTGTTCATCTGTGATTTCACAGACTACAATTACGGTAAGATATGTGAGACACTGGTAATTGGAAGGGATCCCAATGCTACCAGCACATGAAGAGTAATCACACTGCACGTATCTATCACTGCTACGCTGCGTCATACAGACGCACGAGGACTCAACAACACTGACAGACTACCCGGTTACTGCTACCAGCACTAGAACTGACATGCCCACACACTGATGGAGCACAGCGTAATCACTCACACACACACCTTTCTGCTGTACACATCTGGGGTTGGAGCTGGACAACGTGGTTTGGGTGTGTGTGTGTGTGTGTGTGTGTGTGTGTGTGTGTGTGTGTGTGTGTGTGTGTGTGTGTGTGTGTGTGTGTTGTGATATAACATGTACCATAGGGATGGAGGAGAGGTTCAGGATTTGCAATCTGCAGCACAAATATGTATCTAAATTGACCTACCGCAGTCCTACCCCGTGCCCTGTGACCAACCCCAGTCCTACCCTGTACACTGTGAACTACCGCAGTCCTACCCTGTACACTGTAACCTACCCCAGTCCTACCCCGTGCCCTGTGAACTACCGCAGTCCTACCCTGTACACTGTGACCTACCGCAGTCCTACCCTGTACATTGTTATCTACTGCAGTCCTACCCTGTGACTTACCACAGTCCTACCCTGTGCCCTGTGACCTACCGCAATCCTACCCTATGACCTAATGCAGTCCTACCCCGTACCCTGTGTCCTACCCCAGTCCTACCCTGTAACCTGTGACCAACCCCAGTCCTACCCCGTGCCCTGTGACCAACCCCAGTCCTACCCTGTAACCTGTGACCAACCATAGTCCTACCCCGTGCCCTGTGACCAACCCCAGTCCTACCCTGTGCCCTGTGACCAACTCCAGTCCTACCCTGTAACCTGTGACCAACCCCAGTCCTACCCTGTGCCCTGTGTCCAACTGCAGTCCTACCCTGTAACCTGTGACCAACCCCAGTCCTACCCTGTAACCTGTGACCTACCCCAGTCCTACCCTGTAACCTGTGACCAACTCCAGTCCTACCCTGTAACCTGTGAACAACCCCAGTCCTACCCTGTAACCTGTGACCAACTCCAGTCCTACCCTGTAACCTGTGACCTACCCCAGTCCTACCCTGTGCCCTGTGACCAACCCCAGTCCTACCCTGTGCCCTGTGACCAACTCCAGTCCTACCCTGTAACCTGTGACCAACCCCAGTCCTACCCTGTGCCGTGTCCAACCGCAGTCCTACCCTGTAACCTGTGACCAACCCCAGTCCTTCCCTGTAACCTGTGACCTACCCCAGTCCTACCCTGTAACCTGTGACCAACTCCAGTCCTACCCTGTAACCTGTGACCAACCCCAGTCCTACCCTGTAACCTGTGACCAACTCCAGTCCTACCCTGTAACCTGTGACCTACCCCAGTCCTACCCTGTGCCCTGTGACCAACCCCAAGCCTACCCTGTAACCTGTGACCTACCCTAGTCTAGCCTGTGCCCTGTGACCAACTCCAGTCCTACCCTGTAACCTGTGACCAACTCCAGTCCTACCCTGTAACCTGTGTCCTACCCCAGTCCCACCCTGTGCCCTGTGACCAACCCCAGTCCTACCCTGTAACCTGTGACCTACCCCAGTCTAGCCTTTGCCCTGTGGAAACCACAGGAAAACAACACACAGACTCCGAGTGTATTTGGATGCAACATGGTTTTGGACAGACTCTGACAGTCCTTCTCCCAGCCACCTCTTCTCTCAAAACACAAACAGCAAGAGGGGTCATTTACATTGTAACAACACACTGCTCATTCACAGTGACAGGTTATAAACTACCCAATACTGTCTCTAGCCAACAGCTGAGATTAGAAATGATTAGTTGATTTACGGGAAATATCCACTCCAAACCAAATACTACAGATACATTACTAGTTTTATTATTTATTATTCATCACAGCACATTCACTGTCAAATCTATGACTTGACAAATGCAGTGAGTTGCAATGAACTCTGGTGTTGTAAACGCCTCCATCTGTACATTCCTCTTATTTATTAAAGGGAATTATTTATCCACTGCAACTCAATAATATGCCCATCATTTGACAGGTCAAAGCACATGAAACCTAAAGAAATAAGAAAGGGAAAGGGAGTATCATCAATTCATATGAACTCTGATACATTGATTAAAGTATCTGGCTCAAAACAAGAGCATTTAGGGTTAATCTATCCTGGGATTAGTGTACAGAGTAAATACTGTAGCCTGTTAGAGTAAATACTGTAGCCTGCTACAGAGTAAATACTGTAGCCTGTTAGAGTAAATACTGTAGCCTGCTACAGAGTAAATACTGTAGCCTGCTACAGAGTAAATAATGTAGCCTGCTACAGAGTAAATATTGTAGCCTGTTAGAGTAAATACTGTAGCCTGTTAGAGTAAATATTGTAGCCTGTTAGAGTAAATACTGTAGCCTGCACAGAGTAAATACTGTAGCCTGTTAGAGTAAATACTGTAGCCTGTTAGAGTAAATACTGTAGCCTCACAGAGTAAATATTGTAGCCTGTTAGAGTAAATACTGTAGCCTGCTACAGAGTAAATACTGTAGCCTGTTAGAGTAAATACTGTAGCCTGCTACAGAGTAAATACTGTAGCCTGTTAGAGAGTAAATACTGTAGCCTGTTAGAGTAAATACTGTAGCCTGCTACAGAGTAAATACTGTAGCCTGTTAGAGTAAATACTGTAGCCTGCTACAGAGTAAATACTGTAGCCTGTTAGAGAGTAAATACTGTAGCCTGTTAGAGTAAATACTGTAGCCTGCTACAGAGTAAATACTGTAGCCTGTTACAGAGTAAATACTGTAGCCTGTTACAGAGTAAATACTGTAGCCTGTTATAGAGTAAATACTGTAGCCTGTTAGAGAGTAAATACTGTAGCCTGCTACAGAGTAAATACTGTAGCCTGTTACAGAGTAAATACTGTAGCCTGTTACAGAGTAAATACTGTAGCCTGTTACAGAGTAAATACTGTAGCCTGTTAGAGAGTAAATACTGTAGCCTGTTACAAGGGTGGGACTGGATGGGGGGACTGGATGGTGTTCAGAGATAGATGGAAAGGGATGAGTGTAGCTGAAGGACGGGACTGGATGGTGTTCAGAGATAGATGGGAGGGGTTGATGGTAGCTAAAGGATGGGACTGGATGGTGTTCAGAGACAGATGGGAGAGGTTGATGGTAGCTGAAGGATGGGACTGGATGGTGTTCAGAGATAGATGGGAGAGGTTGATGGTAGCTGAAGGATGGGACTGGATGGTGTTCAGAGATAGATGGGAGGGGTTGATGGTAGCTGAAGGATGGGACTGGATGGTGTCAGAGATAGATGGGAGGGGTTGAGGGTAGCTGAAGGATGGGACTGGATGGTGGTCAGAGATAGATGGGAGGGGTTGAGGGTAGCTGAAGGATGGGACTGGATGGTGTTCAGAGATAGATGGGAGAGGTTGATGGTAGCTGAAGGATGGGACTGGATGGTGTTCAGAGATAGATGGGAGGGGTTGATGGTAGCTGAAGGATGGGACTGGATGGTGTTCAGAGATAGATGGGAGAGGTTGATGGTAGCTGAAGGATGGGACTGGATGGTGTTCAGAGATAGATGGGAGGGGTTGATGGTAGCTGAAGGATGGGACTGGATGGTGTCAGAGATAGATGGGAGGGGTTGAGGGTAGCTGAAGGATGGGACTGGATGGTGTTCAGAGATAGATGGGAGAGGTTGATGGTAGCTGAAGGATGGGACTGGATGGTGTTCAGAGATAGATGGGAGAGGTTGATGGTAGCTGAAGGATGGGACTGGATGGTGTTCAGAGATAGATGGGAGAGGTTGATGGTAGCTGAAGGATGGGACTGGATGGTGTTCAGTGATAGATGGGGGGGATTGGGGGTAGCTGAAGGATGGGACTGGATGGTGTTCAGAGATAGATGGGGGGGATTGGGGGTAGCTGAAGGATGGGACTGGATGGTGTTCAGAGATAGATGGGGGGATTGGGGGTAGCTGAAGGGTGGGACTGGATGGTGTTCAGAGATAGATGGGGGGGATTGGGGGTAGGCAAAGGCGGGGACTAAAAACAAACATAATGTAATATATACTGTCTGTAAAATGTAAATAAACTCAGCAAAAAAAGAAACGTCCCTTCTTCAGGACCCTGTCTTTCAAAGACAATTCTTAAAAATCCAAATTACTTCACAGATCTTCATTGTAAATGGTTTAAACACTGTTTCACATGCTTCTACTTCTAATGAACATGCACCTGTGGAACGGTCGTTAAGACACTAAAAGCTTAGGCAATTAAGGTCACAGTTATGAAAACTTAGGACACTAAAGAGGCCTTTCTACTGACTCTGAAAAACACCAAAAGAAAGATGCCCAGGGTCCCTGCTCATCTGTGTGAATGTGCCTTAGGCATGCTGCAAGGAGGCATGAGGACTGCAGGTGTGGCCAGGGCAATACATTTCAATGTCTGTACAGTGAGACGCCTAAGATAGCTCTACAGGGAGACAGGACGGACAGCTGATCGTCCTCGCAGTGGCAGACCACGTGTAAACACACCTGCACAGGATTAGTACATTCGAACATCACACCTGCGGGACAGGTACAGGATGGCAACAACAACTGCCCAAGTTACACCAGGAACGCACAATCCCTCCATCAGTGCTCAGACTGTCCACAATAGGCTGAGAGAGGCTGGACTGAGGGCTTGTAGGCCTGTTGTACGGCAGGTCCACACCAGACATCACCGGCAACAGCGTCGCCTATGGGCACAAACCCACCATCGCTGGACCAGACAGGACTGGCAAAAAGTGCTCTTCACTGACGAGTCGCAGTTTTGTCTCACCAGGGGTGATGGTCGGATTCACACTTATCGTTGAAGGAATGAGCGTTACACCGAGGCCTGTGCTCTGCAGCGGGATTTGGAGGTGGAGGGTCTGTCATGGTCTGGGGGCGGTGTGTCACAATATTATCGGACTGAGCTTTTTGTCATCGCAGGCATTCTCAACACTGTGCGTTACAGGGAAGACATCCTCCTCCCTCATGTGGTACCCTTCCTGCAGGCTCATCCTGACATGACCCTCCAGCATGACAATGCCACCAGCCATACTGCTCATTCTGTGCATGATTACCTACAAGACAGGAATGTCAGTGTTCTGCCATGGCCAGCGAAGAGCCCGGATCTCAATCCCATTGAGCACGTCTGGACCTGTTGGATCCCCCCAGAAATGTCTGGGAACTTGCAGGTGCCTTGGTGGAAGAGTGGGGTAACATCTCACAGCAAGAACGTGAAAATCTGGTGCAGTCCATGAGGAGGAGATACACTGCAGTACTTAATGCAGCTGGTGGCCACACCAGATACTGACTGCTACTCACTCCTTTGTCAAGGGACACTTTATTCCATTTCTTTTAGTTACATGTCTGTGATACTTGTTCAGTTTATGTCTCAGTTATTACATTTTGTTATGTTCATACAAATATTTACACATGTTGAGTTTGCGGAAAATAAATGCAGTTGACAGTGAGAGGACGTTTATTTATTTTCTGAGTATTTACAGTTGAAGTCAAAAGATTACATCCACTTAGGTTGGAGTCAATTAACCTCGTTTTTCAACCACTCCACAATTTTCTTGTTAACAAATTATAGTTTTGACAAGTTGGAGGTGTACCTGTGGATGTTTTTCAAGGCCTACCTTCAAACTCAGTGCCTCTTTGCTTGACATCATGGGAAAATCAAACGAAATCAGCCAAGATCTTAGAAAAAAAAACTGTAGACCTCCACAAGTCTGGGTCATCCTTGGGAGCAATTTCCAAATGCCTGAAGGTACCACATTCATCTGTACAAACAATAGTACACAAGAATAAACCCCATGGGACCACGCTGCCGTCACGCCGTCATACCACTCAGTTTTGTCTCCTAGAGATGAACGTACTTGGTTATTACTGCATTGTCGGGAACTAGAAGCACAAGCATTTCGCTACACTCACATTAACATCTGCTAACCATGTGTATGTGACAAATCAAATTTGATTTGATTCAATTTGACTTTGTTGCGAGAAGTGCAAATCAATCCCAGAACAAAAGCAAAGGACCTTGAGAAGATACTGGAGGAAACAAGTACAAAAGTATCTATATCCACACCAGACTACGGTTTCTAACTGCACATGAGGACAAAGATTGTACTTTCTAGAAAAAATGTCCTCTGGTCTGATATAACTGTTTGGCCATAATGACCATCGTTATGTTTGGAGGAAAAAGGGGGAGGCTTGCAAGCTGAAGAACAGCCTGGGAGTGGAAGCATCATGTTGTGGGGGTGCTTTGCTGCAGGAGGGACTGGTGCACTTCACAAAATAGATGGCTTCATGAGGTAATCAAATTATGAGGATATATTGAAGCAATATCTCAAGACATCAGTCAGGAAGTTAAAGCTTGGTCGTAAATGGGTCTTCCAACTGGACAATGACCTCAAGCATACTTCCAAAGTTGTGGCAAAATGGCTTAAGGACAACAAAGTCAAGGTATTGGAGTGACCATCACAAAGTCCTGACCTCAACCCTATAGAAGATTTGTGGGCAGATCTGAAAAAGCGTGTGTGAACAAGGAGGCCTACAAACCTGACTCAGTTACACAAGCTCTGTCAGGAGGAATGGGCCAAAATTCACCCAATTCATTGTTGGAAGCTTGTGGAAGGCTACCCGAAACGTTTGACCCAAGTTAAACAATTTAAAGGCAATGCTACTAAATACTAATTGAGTGAATGTAAACTTCTGACCCACTGGGGATGTGATGACAGAAAGAAAAGCTGAAATAAATCTACTATTATTCTGACATTTCACATTCTTAAAATAAAGTGGTGATCTAACTGACATAAGGCAGGGAATTTTTACTAGGATTTAAATGACAGGAATTGTGAACAACTGAGTTTAAATGTATTTGGCTAAGGTGTAGGTAAACTCCCAACTTTTACAGTTAATGTGATAGGATGCCATTTGGGACAAAGTCCATAATAATGGCGTCCTCGAGGAAGAAAATGGGCCGGTGCATTTAGAAATGCCAGGGCTGATTTCTGGTCCCATTTGGGACAAAGTCCATAATAATGGCGTCCTCGAGGAAGAAAATGGGCCGGTGCATTTAGAAATGCCAGGGCTGATTTCTGGTCCCATTTGGGACAAAGTCCTCATGTTTGCCTGTTTGTTTGAAGTGCAGGAGGAAGACATGTGCAGAGCCTGATTGGCAGGATCCTCACTGTGCTTAGGAGTTTCCTGAACATCAAAGCTATATTGTACAGTAGCATAGCAGTGCTTTCACAGTTGTACTGCCAAGAACCAATCTGAATTATAGTCACAGTAATTGATAACCACAACTTGTATTTGGCTAAAGGTGTATGTAAACTTCCGACTTCTAATGTATAAGCTGCAAGAAGAAGCCTAATTGTTGTTTCCATTAGTTCATTCCAATTAGGGGCAGTAGGGGAAATAATAATGGAAAATATATATATATTGAAAATAATACAATAAATTTCACATGATGTTGTGCAAATGGAATAGACAACAGGTGGAAATTATAGGCAATTAGCAAGACACCCCCAATAAAGGAGTGGTGACCACAGACCACTTCTCAGTTCCTTCTCAGTTCCTATGCTTCCTGGCTGATGTTTTGGTCACTTTTGAATGCTGGCGGTGCTTTCACTCTAGTGGTAGCATGAGACGGAGTCTACAACCCACACAAGTGGCTCAGGTAGTGCAGCTCATCCAGGATGGCACATCAATGCGAGCTGTGGCAAGAACGTTTGCTGTGTCTGTCAGCGTAGTGTCCAGAGCATGGAGGCGCTACCAGGAGACAGGCCAGTACATCAGGAGATGTGGAGGAGGCCGTAGGAGGGCAACAACCCAGCAGCAGGACCGCTACCTCTGCCTTTGTGCAAGGAGGAGCAGGATGAGCACTGCCAGAGCCCTGCAAAATGACCTTCAGCAGGCCACAAATGTGCATGTGTATGCTCAAAGACTCCATGAGGGTGGTATGAGGGCCCGACGTCCACAGGTGGGGGTTGTGCTTACAGCCCAACACTGTGCAGGACGTTTGGCATTTGCCAGAGAACACCAAGATTGGCAAATTCGCCACTGGCGCCCTGTGCTCTTCACAGATGAAAGGAGGTTCACACTGAGCACATGACAGACGTGACAGAGTCTGGAGACGCCGTGGAGAACGTTCTGCTGCCTGCAACTTCCTCCAGCATGACCGGTTTGGCGGTGGGTCAGTCATGGTGTGGGGTGGCATTTCTTTGGGGGGCCGCACAGCCCTCCATGTGCTCGCCAGAGGTAGCCTGACTGCCATTAGGTATCGAGATGAGAACCACAAGACCCCTTGTGAGACCATATGCTGGTGCGGTTGGCCCTGGGTTCCTCCTAATGCAAGACAATGCTAGACCTCATGTGGCTGGAGTGTGTCAGCAGTTCCTGCAAGAGGAAGACATTGATGCTATGGACTGGCCCGCCCGTTCCCCAGACCTGAATCCAATTGAGCACATCTGGGACATTTTTTATTTATTTTATTTTTTATTTTACCTTTATTTAACCAGGTAGGCAAGTTGAGAACAAGTTCTCATTTACAATTGCGACCTGGCCAAGATAAAGCAAAGCAGTTCGACAGATAAAACGACACATAGTTACACATGGAGTAAAAACAAACATACAGTCAATAATGCAGTATAAACAAGTCTATATACAATGTGAGCAAATGAGGTGAGAAGGGAGGTAAAGGCAAAAAAGGCCATGATGGCAAAGTAAATACAATATAGCAAGTAAAATACTGGAATGGTAGTTTTGCAGATCATGCACATCATGTCTCGCTCCATCCACCAACGCCACATTGCACCACAGACTGTCCAGGAGTTGGCGGATGCTTTAGTCCAGGTCTGGGAGAAGATCCCTCAGCAGACCATCCGCCACCTCATCAGGAGCATGCCCAGGCGTTGTAGGGAGGTCATACAGGCACGTGGAGGCCACACACACTACTGAGCCTCATTTTGACTTGTTTTAAGGACATTACATCAAAGTTGGATCAGCCTGTAGTGTGGTTCTCCACTTTAATTTTGAGTGTGACTCCAAATCCAGACCTCCATGGGTTGATAAATTTGATTTTCATTGATAATTTTTGTGTGATTTTGTTGTCAGCACATT
Organism: Oncorhynchus kisutch; assembly: GCF_002021735.2. NCBI lineage: Eukaryota > Metazoa > Chordata > Actinopteri > Salmoniformes > Salmonidae > Oncorhynchus > Oncorhynchus kisutch. The sequence continues at coordinate 3,868,192 of NC_034186.2, forward strand.
CAACTATGTAAAGAAACAAGTATTTAATAAGAATATTTCATTCATTCAGATCTAGGATGTGTTATTTTAGTGTTCCCTTTATTTTTTGGAGCAGTGTATATATATTTACAACAACAAAAAAAAAATATATATATGGGGGATTAGAAATTATGCAGACAATTACATTGATTGATAGACAATCTATCTGTCTATCTATTTATTAAAGCTGATCTACCCCCTAAAAAATAACATATCTCTGACAAAATGCTGACTATTAAGTGGACTGGACAAGAGTTTTTTGGAGAGAATGAAAGTTTTTCAGGGATAAGTACGATTAATATTAGCAGCACAGATGCAGTTCTGTTCAGGAAGTGGGAAGGACGCGACACACACAGCTCAGCCAACACCAGCTGGTTGGCAGACAGGCTCCGCCCCAGCTCCGCCTACACCAGCTGGTTGGCAGACAGGCTCCGCCCCAGCTCAGCCAACACCAGCTGTTTGACAGACAGGCTCCGCCCCAGCTCCGCCTCCAATTATACATCTCATGCCAGTCGAATCTCTTGCTTCCCAGTAGCTAACCAGTCATCACCAACCTAGTTATTTCTAGTTAGCTACCCTGGTTAACCTTTTACCTCAAAGGGTTAAATCAAGGTCACACAGGGTGTTTTTTGGTAAGTCGTAATCAAAAGGAAACACCTCACACACATGGTTATGGGCTTAAAAAAAAAAAAAAGACACCTATACCATGTCAGGAAATGTTGAAAGTTGAAATGTATTCAATTTTGAGTTTGCATCCCAATATTACACATTATATACATTCCAGAAGACTGAAATATAACAACAAGTTTGACGTAGAAACACCAGATTTTCAGGGGTTCTAAAAATATATGTTTATTAATTATGAAAAATAAATAAATAACATTCCACCCATAATGCCACTAGAGGGCGATGTGGTCATTTGACTGCAGGAAAGGGCTACGAAACACAAGCTGAAAACACAAGCTGCTTACCAAATTAAAAACAATTGCAGCATTAAGTTCAATAGTAAATCAACAGTCTAGCTACAGAATGTATTTCTCTGCCTGGAGTATAGAAAGGTTTAAAAAAAAAAAAAATGTAGTCTCGTTCAACCCTCGTACTCCCCAATTGCATTTCAGAGCCAGGTTCTGTAGCCAAAGTACTAGCCAAGTCTTCTCTCTTTCCCGAGAGGAAAAGATTACTTGATTCGTCCGTTGAAAAGATGTGACCCATAATACCGGCGCATAGTTTGTTTCTTTCTATCGTGCGTTGGCGGGCCACATTTAACAATCATAAAGCGTATCGCCGGCAGTTTTAAAACTAGGCAACTCGCGGACGGGACCGTTAAACATTTGTTTTAGGCTACACCTTGTTCAGTGGTACCTCCATTAGCTAGCTATAGCTAACAACCTGGGGCGAGTACAGCAGGACACAACGTTTCAGAACGTTCAGGTAGAAATATGCTATGTAAACAAACATGCCTCTGTGACATGTTGAATAAGGAACGATGTCGGCTCTATTTGTGACATTTCTATCTGCAACGTTCGAGAACGTTTTGCTTGTTAGCTAAGGCCAGCTACTTTAAGTGCTGACTGTCTTCCCTGCAGCCTACTTGGTGTGTGAACTGCTGACTGTCTTGTCTGTAGCCTAGATGGTGTGTGAACTGCTGACTGTCTTCCCTGTAGCCTAGTTGGTGTGTGAACTGCTGACTGTCTTCCCTGTAGCCTACTTGGTGTGTGAACTGCTGACTGTCTTCCCTGTAGCCTAGTTGGTGTGTGAACTGCTGACTGTCTTCCCTGTAGCCTAGTTGGTGTGTGAACTGCTGACTGTCTTCCCTCTAGCCTACTTGGTGTGTGAACTGCTGACTGTCTTCCCTCTAGCCTACTTGGTGTGTGAACTGCTGACTGTCTTCCCTGTAGCCTAGTTGGTGTGTGAACTG
>NC_034186.2:3875127-3882627 GCF_002021735.2 Oncorhynchus kisutch
TAACAGACTGCTCTAGTAACATGGTGAGGATCTGTAGCCTTAGGCAACTACAGTGTGTATTATGTCTAGAGGAATGTAGGTTCACAATCTCATGGTACAGGGCTATATATCCACCGACGACACGTATATTTTCATTAGCCATGTTGATCATTCGGACATACAAAACAAGGTTGACGATGAAATGAAGTATGTATCAGTACCCAGAATGAGTAATGAAGGAGATGGGTGATCAAGCTTCCTGGTTGCTCAGTGTCACCTGAGCAGGGCTGTATGGTATCAAACGTTGCTATTACCAAATCAGAGACATTTTATGTGCTGGAGAAGATACCCCCAAAAAACACTCTTCTAAATGAAGAGGGGTGGTTATGTGTTTAATCAAAATGTCTCCAATAGTAAATGACAGTAACATGAATGATAAATAATACCAAACGACGTACCTTTATATTGCTAAACACAGATGTTGGTTTCTTCATATCTTTGACACAAATCTCCTTCTGCTGTGAAGAGTAAGGATATCCAGAGAGACACAGAGAGAGAGAGAGAGAGAGAGAGAGAGTCCAGTCCAGGGCAGAAGAACTCAGCAGCAGTGTCTTTCTCTATGTTGAAGAGGTAATAGCTGTCCCACAGTGTTCTACTCTGGTGAGTGTGTCAATGAGCTTTTATGGCTCACAGTGATGTAATGGGGCCAACTCAGCCCACAAACTCCACGCGCACATTGTTTTGAACGTAATGATGAAAAGACCATATTTGGCACACATGACCTGTTTTTACAGGCGGCAGCGTGGTGATTGTTTTTATTCAACAATAAGAAATGTCTTATGTAATTGTTTGGACAAATATTAATTAATTAATATTTAATAAATAATCATAAACAAACGGAATCAATGTTTTAATTTATTTTTAAAAATGATTTTCAGTGGAAGTATAGTTCAGTTTAAACTTTTTTTTAAATTCAGCTTTTAAAAACAGTTTTGCCAGTAGGTTATTTTATAGCCATTGATGCTCATCTTGCCTGTTGCCGGATCTGACACACAGGCTAAAGGGGAAAAGTCTGAGTCTACCGCTGACAGACAAGTATCATCGATCTGCTACATTTTTTACCTCCCGTCATCAATGTGAATGACGAATTAGGGAAGTTACTCTTCTGATACTTAGCCGTGAATGTGAGACAGACGCAGGAACACACACCCTCCTCTCCTCACACCCTCCCTCCCTCCTTCACACCCTCCTTCACACCCTCCCTCCCTCCCTCCTTGACACACATCCAACAGGAGGTAATAGGTGTTCTGCTGATAAATCACACAAGTCTTTCAAAAAGGTGTCATTATTCCATCAAAGCCGGTTCAAGACTTAGCAGCTGAACACACAGTGGGAACCATGAAAGATCAACCCAGGGAAGAAAGGGGAAGCATAAATAGACTACAATAAATCAACACCACAACACATTTAGTCAACGTACGCTGGGAGGTTGACAATCATTCACATGACCTCGATTGACCCATTGTTAGTGATGATGCTAATGGTATTACTGGGACCACCTGAAATGGACACTAAATCTGCATATAGGGGGGGGGGGTTAGGGGTGAACTGAGACCACCTGAAATGGGCACTAAATCTGCATATTGGGGGGGGGGGGGGGGGGTTAGGGGTGGACTGGGACCACCTGAAATGGACACAAAATCTGCATATGGGGGAGGGGGGTTAGGGGTGGACTGAGACCACCTGAAATGGACACTAAATCTGCATATGGGGGGGGGGGGGGGGGGGGTTAGGGGTGGACTGAGACCACCTGAAATGGACACTAAATCTGCACATGGGGGGGGGGGGTTAGGTGGTTACAGAGTCCAGGTGGTTGGGGGCGGACTGGGACCTGAAATCAGCCCTGGCATTTCTAAATGCACTGTCCCATTTTCTTCCTCGAGGATGCCATTATTACCCAGATAATGATCCCAGGGTAGATAGGCCCACTGGGCTAAAAATGGATCAGCTCCTCGTTTTCTTTTGGTGGTGGTGGTGGGTTGGGTCATCCCATCTGGTACTAGATGCCCCACCCCCCCTCCCCCACTAGGGTTGCAAACTACAAGTAACTTCCCCAAAAGTCCATCCAACATCCAGGAATCCTCCAACTGGGATTTCTGGAAAACCTGGACATTTTGGAAAAGTTGCTGGAATTTTTAAGCCCAAATTCTAACCAATCAAACAGCTGTTTGGGTATTGTAGTATCAACCATTCATAGACAACTGCAGAAGCAGGAGGAAATTCAACCAATGTATTTTTACTACAGTGGTGGGGATGTTCTAGGAAGGGGCTTCAAAACTGCAAATAAAAGTTTGACTATCAATACAAAAGGCTTAGATAGCATCTGGAAAACTAAAGAGGACATTGTTCTGCGAGTAAGTCCTACAACATTTTCACATTGAGCCCATCTGAACAACCAAACCCTTTTTTTTATTAGGGTACATCCCAAATGGCACCCTACTCCCTATGTAGTGCACTACATTTAACCAGGGCCCCATAGGGGACAGGATGCCATTTGGGACCAAAACTCAAAACATTAGGTCAGTGTCTTGTTTAGCATCTCAGGCTTTGTCAACCTGGTTTCCTACACAAATTAGATTTCAGATAAGTTTCCATTACGCCATGTTGAAACAGTGTAGCACATGTCTTGGTTGGTGACTTGATCCTCAGGCGGCTGAATCAAAACATGAGTCTTTGTTCCCCTGTTGTATAACACACAATGTCAACATTGATCCATACGGGGGAGGGTATGCATCCCAAATAGCACCCTGTTTCTTGTATAGTGCACTACTGTTGACCAGGGCCCTAGAGGTAAAAATGGGGCACCATTTCAGACCCACACAGAGTAGTAAAATCATAACTGCACAAAAGGATCTATGGTTTAAACTAATGCTGGGCAGAACATGTTCATCTTGTAGTGACATTCTTGAGACTGTTCTATAGGTAACACACAGCCTGCAGGTATAATGAAGTAATAAGGCCCGGGGGGGGGGGTGGTATATGGCCGATATACCACGGCTAAGGGCTGTTCTTAGACACGACGCAACGCAGAGTCCCTGGACACAGCCCTTAGATATACCATACCAGAGTATATTGGCCATATTCCAGAAACCCTGGAGGTGCCTCAATGCTATTATAAACTAGTTAGTAATTAGAGCATTAAAAATAAATGGTTTTGTCATACCTGTGGTATACGGTGTGATATACCAAGGCTGACAGCCAATCAGCATTCAGGGCTCGAACCCCAGCCAGTTTATAATGCTTAATAACTGGTTATAAGTATGTATGAGCCTTTATAAACCCTAAATGTTATGTCTCTGTGCCCCCAGTAATACCTCCACAGCCCAAGTTGTGGTTATCAATTACTGTGACTATAATTCAGATTGGTTCTTGGCAGTACAACTGTGAAAGCACTGCTATGCTACTGTACAATATAGCTTTGATGTTCAGGAAACTCCTAAGCACAGTGAGGATCCTGCCAATCAGGCTCTGCACATGTCTTCCTCCTGCACTTCAAACAAACAGGCAAACATGAGGACTTTGTCCCAAATGGGACCAGAAATCAGCCCTGGCATTTCTAAATGCACCGGCCCATTTTCTTCCTCGAGGACGCCATTATTATGGACTTTGTCCCAAATGGGACCAGAAATCAGCATCCTATCACATTAACTGTAAAAGTTGGGAGTTTACCTACACTTTAGCCAAATACATTTAAACTCAGTTTTTCACAATTCTTGACATTTAATCAAGTAAAGGATCACCACTTTATTTTAAGAATGTGAAATGTTAGAATAATAGTAGAGAGAATGAGCTGTTATTTCTTTCATCACATTCCCAGTGGGTCAGAAGTTTACATTAACAATGCTACCAACTACTAATTGAGTTTAACTTGGGTCAAATGTTTCAGGTAACCTTCCATAAGCTTCCCACAATAAGTTGGGTGAATTTTGGCCCATTCCTCCTGACAAGAGCTGGTGTAACTTAGTCAGGTTTGTAGGCCTCCTTGCTCACACACTTTTTCAGTTCTGCCCACACATTTTCTATAGGATTGAGGTTAGGGCTTTGGGATGGCCACTCCAATACCTTGACTTTGTTGTCCTTAAGCCATTTTGCCACAACTTTGGAAGTATGCTTGAGGTCATTGTCCAGTTGGAAGACCCATTTGCAACCAAGCTTTAACTTCCTGACTGATGTCTTGAGATATTGCTTCAATATATCCTCATAATTTTCCAGCCTCATGATGCCATCTATTTTGTGAAGTGCACCAGTCCCTCCTGCAGCAAAGCACCCCCACAACATGATGCTGCCACTCCCAGGCTGTTCTTCAGCTTGCAAGCCTCCCCCTTTTTCCTCCAAACATAACGATGGTCATTATGGCCAAACAGTTATATCAGACCAGAGGACATTTTTTCTAGAAAGTACAATCTTTGTCCTCATGTGCAGTTAGAAACCGTAGTCTGGTGTGGATATAGATACATTTGTACTTGTTTCCTCCAGTATCTTCTCAAGGTCCTTTGCTGTTGTTCTGGGATTGATTTGCACTTTTCGCACCAAAGTTCGTTCATCTCTAGGAGACAGAACACATCTCCTTCCTGAGCGGTATGACGGCAGCGTGGTCCCATGGTGTTTATACTTGCGTACTATTGTTTGTACAGAGGAACGTGTAGTGTATGTAAACTTCTGACCCACTGGAATTGTGATACAGTGAATTATAAGTTAAATAATTTGTCTGTAAACAATTATTGGAAAAATGACTTGTGTCATACACAAAGTAGACGTCCTAACCCACTTGCTAAAACTAGTTTAACAAGAAATTTGTGAAGTGGTTTAAGAACAAGTTATAATGACTCCAACCTAAGTGTATGTAAACTTGACGTCAACTGTATATAGTGCAACTATTTTTGACCAGAGCCTTATGGGTCCAAAGTAGTGTAAAGGGAAATTGGGGCATTAGTCTTTTAAACAGACCAGGTGAAATATATATATATATATATATATATACACATAAATACAGACCACACAAATCGGAACAAATTAGTTTAATTTTGTTGTTGTGTGTATGAATTCAGTTTACAGATGGAACAGTCTTTAAATTCAACATGCAGTGATCTCTGTAGACATCCTACAGGTCTAAGACGAGGCCATGTTGGTAGCTCTGGTCCAGGTCATGCTACCTGCTGCTTGCTGAAGGCTCAGCATGAGCAAGCAGCACCTCGGACCAGAGCCAGCCATGTCGTCGTCAGATTGGCACGTAAATTCTGTTAATTAATAATTACTTGTAAAAACAATGTGTGTGGTTGGTAGCTGGGTTTTGTTCTGACACAGAACAGTCAAAAGTTAAAAACACAAGAATATTATTCATGACGACAACCCTGTTAGATAAATATCTGGGGGAAATGACTGATAGTGAACTTGATCGTTGCGATTTTCAAAAGGGCTACAATGGGTAGCTTCCCAATGATAGGAAACAACTCCTAAACCAATCATTTCCCATCTGGGTATGTAGTGTACTGTAACAGGCCTATATCATCCAGTCTGGTGCACACTACTGGGTAAATGGATGCTGAGGAGATTATGGGATGTGGCGACAACAACGACCTCAGCTATGCTAACGCTCCATTGGCACGTCTCCTAAGGAAAAAGGAAAACTAACGTGTGGCAGTGTTCAATAGGTCCTTCAGTAGAGATCTGTTGAACTAGAGACATTCCACATGTCATTGTCCAATATAACATCCAGCAGAGTTGCTTAGGCTTTTGACCCCCCCCCCCCAAGAGGCCTCTTGTACAAACCTTGAGTTTATCGTACCATGACAGAGTGAACCAGCATGTCTTTAAGTACACAGAAGAAGCCCCATCTACGGCCCAAATTCCCTACGTAGTGTACTAGGTGAAGATGTGAATTGCCTACTACTATACATGAAGCCACTGGTCTACTGTGGACTCATCCGCTCACTGGTCTACTGTGGACTCATCCGCTCACTGGTCTACTGTGGACTCATCCGCTCACTGGTCTACTGTGGACTCATCCGCTCACTGGTCTACTGTGGACTCATCCGCTCACTGGTCTACTGTGGACTCATCCGCTCACTGGTCTACTGTGGACTCATCCGCTCACTGGTCTACTGTGGACTCATCCGCTCACTGGTCTACTGTGGACTCATCCGCTCACTGGTCTACTGTGGACTCATCCGCTCACTGGTCTACTGTGGACTCATCCGCTCACTGGTCTACTGTGGACTCATCCTCTCACTGGTCTACTGTGGACTCATCCTCTCACTGGTCTACTGTGGACTCATCCTCTCACTGGTCTACTGTGGACTCATCCGCTCACTGAAAACCACAGATCTACAACAATAAATGTACATCTCTTTTCTTAGATAAAAAAAAAAAAAAAATGTCTTTACAAACAAGTCCTCAAAAGTGTAGTTGTTAGGAAAATGGTGGCAACAGCTTGTTGGCACATATACGCTTCTTAGGTCCTTCCAAAAGAGGTCACGTCCTTGTGGGTCCACGTTTCATAGTGAGGGTATAGGTCTGTTCTGGAAGCTTGTGAGGTATGCTGGGAAATATGACGACCTCAGAGTATCCATTTGAAGCACAAATGATAGAAACCTCACTCTGAAAATAAATTCTCATAATAATGAAAGTCTTCTTTCGTTTCTACAAGGCATAAAGGTTTGTAAATGTATTCCTCGTTGTGATTAGTGCTGTCCAGTAACTCCTGGGCCTGCTGGTCCTTCGGGCCTGGTCCGTACAGAAGCCTGGGGCTAGATTTTACACGTAGGCCCCCAACGCTGCATGAAACTCAGTCAGACACTGGACCAGCTGCTGGAACTTAGGCCTCTCCTCTGGATCCAGGGCCCAGCAACAGGCCATCACTGCAAACCTACAGACAGACAGAGAATTAGCTGGGTCAGCGAGTGAACCTTCACAAGCCATTTAGGCGATCTCATTGGGTCATCAGAGAAACCAACATCACTGTAGCACACTATCAGTCCTGCATCCCTCAAAGTCTTCCCCTTCCTACGCCTTCTATTTGGTGGACAAATTCCAATTCAACAGTCTTTCTGAAGGAAACGTGTGCAGCGGCTCCCCCCAATAACAATCTGATTAGCTTTTCCTCGACTTCCTGTTGGCGGCCGCTCATCCAACTGTAAATCATGGAGTGTTGAAGTGATGAACGTCCCAAATGACACCCTATTCCTTATATAGTGCACTACTTTAGACCAGGACCCTATGGCACCCTATATAGTGCACTACTTTAGACCAGGACCCTATGGCACCCTATTCCCTATATAGTGTACTACTTTAGACCAGAGTCCTATGGCACCCTATTCCTTATATAGTGCACTACTTTAGATCAGGACCCTTTGGCACCCTATTCCCTATATAGTGCACTACTTTTGAACAGAGCCCATCTAGTCTTGTAGTGGACACAGGTTCTTTCACAATTTGTCTTTCCTCAATTCCTTGCATTCTCAT
>NC_034186.2:3887627-3894675 GCF_002021735.2 Oncorhynchus kisutch
ACCCCCCCACCCCCTCTCTGAAGGGTCCTATAGTCAACCCCCCCACCCCCCCCCCCCCTCTGAAGGGTCCTATAGTCAACCCCCCCCCCCCCCCCCCCCCCTCTCTGAAGGGTCCTATAGTCAACCCCCCCTCTGGAGGGTCCTATAGTCAACCCCCCCTCTGGAGGGTCCTATAGTCAACACCCCCCCCGGAGGGTCCTATAGTCAACACCCCCCCCGGAGGGTCCTATAGTCAACCCCCCCCTCTGGTGGGTCCTATAGTCAACCCCCCCCTCTGGAGGGTCCTATAGTCAACCCCCCTCTGGAGGGTCCTATAGTCAACACCCCCCCCGGAGGGTCCTATAGTCAACACCCCCACCGGAGGGTCCTATAGTGAACTTTCCATGCTGGACAGTATGTGTACTTATGTTGATAACGGAGAGGAGAACATGCCATAAGAAGCCATATCTAACTGATGTTCTGAAGGGAAGCCCTACAGTTAAACCTCTCTGAAGGGAAGCCCTACAGTTAAACCTCTCTGAAGGGAAGCCCTACAGTTAAACCTCTCTGAAGGGAAGCCCTACAGTTAAACCTCTCTGAAGGGAAGCCCTACAGTTAAACCTCTCTGAAGGGAAGCCCTACAGTTAAACCTCTCTGAAGGGAAGCCCTACAGTTAAACCTCTCTGAAGGGAAGCCCTACAGTTAAACCTCTCTGAAGGGAAGCCCTACAGTTAAACCTCTCTGAAGGGAAGCCCTACAGTTAAACCTCTCTGAAGGGAAGCCCTACAGTTAAACCTCTCTGAAGGGAAGCCCTACAGTTAAACCTCTCTGAAGGGAAGCCCTACAGTTAAACCTCTCTGAAGGGAAGCCCTACAGTTAAACCTCTCTGAAGGGAAGCCCTACAGTTAAACCTCTCTGAAGGGAAGCCCTACAGTTAAACCTCTCTGAAGGGAAGCCCTACAGTTAAACCTCTCTGAAGGGAAGCCCTACAGTTAAACCTCTCTGAAGGGAAGCCCTACAGTTAAACCTCTCTGAAGGGAAGCCCTACAGTTAAACCTCTCTGAAGGGAAGCCCTACAGTTAAACCTCTCTGAAGGGAAGCCCTACAGTTAAACCTCTCTGAAGGGAAGCCCTACAGTTAAACCTCTCTGAAGGGAAGCCCTACAGTTAAACCTCTCTGAAGGGAAGCCCTACAGTTAAACCTCTCTGAAGGGAAGCCCTACAGTTAACCTCTCTGAAGGGAAGCCCTACAGTTAAACCTCTCTGAAGGGAAGCCCTACAGTTAAACCTCTCTGAAGGGAAGCCCTACAGTTAAACCTCTCTGAAGGGAAGCCCTACAGTTAAAACCTCTCTGAAGGGAAGCCCTACAGTTAAACCTCTCTGAAGGGAAGCCCTACAGTTAAACCTCTCTGAAGGGAAGCCCTACAGTTAAACCTCTCTGAAGGGAAGCCCTACAGTTAAACCTCTCTGAAGGGAAGCCCTACAGTTAAACCTCTCTGAAGGAAGCCCTACAGTTAAACCTCTCTGAAGGGGAGGTTAACTGCCAGACAATTCTCATGAGATACCGTTACAGAGAAACCTTCAAACCAATAAAACTATAGAATTGTCAATTAAAATAACTGATGATCAAACTCAATTAAGACATAAACAGTCTAAAAGCCCTGTATGCATGTGTTCCAGTCCATTTGGACAGTTTGATTGGCTGTGCTATTGTACTTACAGTTCATCAGGACAGTTGATTGGCTGTGCTATTCTATATCCGTCCTTCAGATAGGCTGCCATCTCGAAGGGGTCGATGTCCACGTAGGGCGTCTGTCCCAAGGTCATCAACTCCCACAGGGTCACGCCAAACGCCCACTGAGGAAAAGGGACAAGGTTAAAAGGTCAAGGGTTAGAGGTCCGGGTTAGACAACAAGGTCATCAACTTCCACAGGGTCACGCCAAACGCCCACTGAGGAACAGGGACCAGGTTAAAGGTCAAGGGTTAGACAACAAGTTCATCAACTCCCACAGGGTCACACCAAACACCCACTGAGGAATATGAACAGGGTTAAAGGTCAAGGGTTAGAGGTCAGATCACAAGGCAGAACGGCCCAAAGGAATGAGGGTATTCTCTCGTTCTATAAATTCTATTTATTTCAGACGGACAGCTTTTATCTCCCTCACCAACTTCAAACATCAGCTATCTGAGCAGCTAACCGATCGCTGCAGCTGTACATAGTCTATTGGTAAATAGCCCACCCTTTCTCACCTACCTCATCCCCATACTGTTTTTATTTATTTACTTTTCTGCTCTTTTGCACACCAATATCTCTACCTGTACATGACCATCTGATCATTCATCACTCCAGTGTTAATCTGCAAAATTGTAATTATTTGCTTACCTCCTCATGCCTTTTGCACACATTGTATATAGACTCCCCCTTTGGTTTCTACTGTGTTATTGACTTGTTAATTGTTTACTCCATGTGTAACTCTTTGTTGTCTGCTCACACTGCTATGCTTCATCTTGGCCAGGTCGCAGTTGCAAATGAGAACTTGTTCTCAACTAGCCTACCTGGTTAAATAAAGGTGTTCTCAACTAGCCTACCTGGTTAAATAAAGGTGTTCTCAACTAGCCTACCTGGTTAAATAAAGGTGTTCTCAACTAGCCTACCCGGTTAAATAAAGGTGTTCTCAACTAGCCTACCTGGTTAAATAAAGGTGTTCTCAACTAGCCTACCTGGTTAAATAAAGGTGTTCTCAACTAGCCTACCTGGTTAAATAAAGGTGTAGTCAACTAGCCTACCTGGTTAAATAAAGGTGTTCTCAACTAGCCTACCTGGTTAAATAAAGGTGTTCTCAACTAGCCTACCTGGTTAAATAAAGGTGTTCTCAACTAGCCTACCTGGTTAAATAAAGGTGTTCTCAACTAGCCTACCTGGTTAAATAAAGGTGTTCTCAACTAGCCTACCTGGTTAAATAAAGGTGTTCTCAACTAGCCTACCTGGTTAAATAAAGGTGTTCTCAACTAGCCTACCTGGTTAAATAAAGGTGTTCTCAACTAGCCTACCAGGTTAAATAAAGGTGTTCTCAACTAGTCTACCTGGTTAAATAAAGGTGTTCTCAACTAGCCTACCTGGTTAAATAAAGGTGTTCTCAACTAGCCTACCTGGTTAAATAAAGGTGTTCTCAACTAGCCTACCTGGTTAAATAAAGGTGTTCTCAACTAGCCTACCTGGTTAAATAAAGGTGTTCTCAACTAGCCTACCTGGTTAAATAAAGGTGTTCTCAACTAGCCTACCTGGTTAAATAAAGGTGTTCTCAACTAGCCTACCTGGTTAAATAAAGGTGTTCTCAACTAGCCTACCTGGTTAAATAAAGGTGTTCTCAACTAGCCTACCTGGTTAAATAAAGGTGTTCTCAACTAGTCTACCTGGTTAAATAAAGGTGTTCTCAACTAGCCTACCTGGTTAAATAAAGGTGTTCTCAACTAGCCTACCTGGTTAAATAAAGGTGTTCTCAACTAGCCTACCTGGTTAAATAAAGGTGTTCTCAACCAGCCTACCTGGTTAAATAAAGGTGTTCTCAACTAGCCTACCTGGTTAAATAAAGGTGTTCTCAACTAGCCTACCTGGTTAAATAAAGGTGTTCTCAACTAGCCTACCTGGTTAAATAAAGGTGTTCTCAACTAGCCTACCTGGTTAAATAAAGGTGTTCTCAACTAGCCTACCTGGTTAAATAAAGGTGTTCTCAACTAGCCTACCTGGTTAAATAAAGGTGAAATAAAATAAAAAAATATGACCAACAAGACAGGTTGACAGACACACTAAATAATATCTAGGACGAATAAACGAAAGTGTGTGTTCAATCTCTTGACCTTGTGGTTGTCTCTGCGTAACATTAGCTACATGCAGGCTAAAACAACAACATATGACAGATGGGGGTTTAATCAGGGAAACCTTTAGGAACAACGCTCTCTATTATGTTCAAGAAATGTGTTAAATTAAGGCCAAGGTCTGTCAGTGTGAGATCAGTGTCAGGGAAGGTTGTGTTCGGTTCAGCCAATGGCTGAACAAAGCATTCCACTGACACAATGCAAGGAAATTTAGCTGAAAATGTACACCCAACATAGTTCCTACAAGTTTTGACAAGGGCTTGAAAGCTGGACCATATGGTGCTTGAGAACAGCCAGTTATCAGAACCATTTTAGGTAGTGTCTGCAACTCCCAAACAAACTGAAACCAACTTTAGCTTTTTAATCCATTTCCTATTTCCAAAGAACAAAAAAACATGATTTAGGTTTTGGAACCAAGTCAACAATTCAATCATCAGTCATCACCAGAAGATTAGCCAGTGTTCAACAAAGACAACATAGCAACAAACAAAAACAGAAGGTATTCAGACTTGATTCACAATGGGAGTTGAACACGAACCAGAAGGTATTTATACTTGATTCACAATGGGAGTTGAACACGAACCAGAAGGTATTTAGACTTGATTCACAATGGGAGTTGAACACGAACCAGAAGGTATTTAGACTTGATTCACAATGGGAGTTGAACACGAACCAGAAGGTATTTAGACTTGATTCACAATGGGAGTTGAACACGAACCAAAAAGGTATTTAGACTTGATTCACAATGGGAGTTGAACACGAACCAGAAGGTATTTAGACTTGATTCACAATGGGAGTTGAACACGAACCAGAAGGTATTCAGACTTGATTCACGTGCGTGTGGCTGGGTGTGTGCGGCTGTGTGTGTGGTACATTAACGTGCCTGTAGTAACCTATGACCCAAAGAGGTTTAGAGGAAAACAAGAAATGGAGTGGACATAAAGGGAGGATGAGGAGGGGTGAGGAGGGAGGGAGGGTGAGGAGGGAGGGGTGAGGGAGGGGGGAGGAGGGAGGGTGGGGTGAGGAGGGAGGGGAGGGAGGGGTGAGATGAGGATGGAGGGAGGAGGAGGGAGGGTGAGGATGGAGGGAGGAGGAGGGAGGGTGAGGATGAGGAGGGAGGGAGGGTGAGGGGTAGGAGGGAGGGAGGGAAGATGAGGGGTAGGAGGGAGGGAGGATTGAGGAGGGAGGGAGGAAGGGAGGGGGGAGGAGGGAGGGAGGGTGAGGGGAGGAGGGAGGGAGGGTGAGGATGAGGAGGGAGAGAGGGAGGGTGAGGATGAGGAGGGAGGGAGGGAGGGTGAGGATGAGGAGGGAGGGTGAGGAGGGAGGGAGGGAGGTGAGGATGAGGAGGGAGGGAGGGAGGGTGAGGATGAGGAGGGAGGGAGGGAGGGTGAGGGTGAGGATGAGGAGGGAGGGAGGGGGGAGGGAGGGGAGGGAGGGAGGGAGGGAGGGAGGGAGGGAGGGAGGGAGGGAGGGAGGGAGGGAGGGAGGGAGGGAGGAGGAGTGAGGGAGGGGAGGGTGAGGGGTAGGAGGGAGGAGAGGGGTAGGAGGGAGGGAGGATGAGGGGTAGGAGGGAGGGAGGATGAGGAGTAGGAGGGAGGGAGGATGGGAGGGAGGAGGGAGGAGGAGGGAGGATGAGGAGTGAGGAGGGAGGGAGGATGAGGAGGGAGGGAGGAGGTGAGGAGGGAGGGTGAGGATGAGGATGAGGAGGGAGGGGGAGTGTGGTGAGGAAGAGGAGGAGGGAGGGGAGGGAGGGATGAGGATGGAGGAGGGATGGATGAGGGGAGGGTGGGTGAGGATGAGGAGGGAGGAGTGTGGGTGAGGATGAGGAGGGAGGGAGTGTGGGTGAGGAAGAGGAGGGAGGAGTGTGGGTGAGGAGGAGGGAGGGATGAGGAGGGAGGGATGAGGATGGAGGGAGGAGGAGGAGGGAGGGAGGGTGAGGAGGAGGGAGGGAGGGGTGAGAAGGGAGGGAGGGGTGAGAAGGGAGGGAGGGGGAGGATGAGGAGGGAGGAGGGTGAGGTGAGGAGGGGAGAACAGAATGAGAGGAGAGAACAGAATGAGAGGAGAGGAGAGAACAGAATGAGAGGAGAGGAGAGAAAGAATGAGAGGAGAGGACAGAATGAGAGGAGAGGACAGAATGAGAGGAGAGGAGAGGCAGAATGAGAGGAGAGGAGAGGAGGACAGAATGAGAGGACAGAATGAGAGACAGAATGAGAGGACAGAATGAGAGGACAGAATGAGGGACAGAATGAGAGGACAGAATGAGAGGACAGAATGAGCGGAAGAGGACAGATGAGAGAGAGGAGAGGACAGAATGAGAGGAGAGGAGAGGACAGAACAGAATGAGAGGAGAGGACAGAACAGAACAGAATGAGAGGAGAGACAGAACAGAATGAGAGGAGAGGACAGAACAGAATGAGAGGAGAGGACAGAACAGAATGAGAGGAGAGGACAGAACAGAATGAGAGGAGAGGACAGAATGAGAGACAGAATGAGAGGACAGAATGAGAGGACAGAATGAGAGGACGAATGAGAGGACAGAATGAGAGGACAGAATGAGAGGGAGGATAGAACAGAATTGAGAGGAGAGGAGGACAGAATGAGAGGAGAGGACAGAATGAGAGGGAGAGGAGAGGCAGAATGAGAGGACAGAATGAGAGGAGGAGAGGACAGAATGAGAGGACAGAATGAGAGGACAGAATGAGAGGACAGAATGAGAGGGAAGAATGAGAGGAGAGTACAGAATGAGAGTACAGAATGAGAGTACAGAATGAGAGGAGAGACAGAATGAGAGGAAAGGAGAGCTCCATGGAGGACTTCACTGCCCGGTCTACCGCGTCTCCTCTCACCTCCTACCGCAGCTGACGTGTGTGTAAGCTGTGGTGGTGTGTGTGTGTGTGTAACGCGTGTAAATGTGTGTGTGTAAGGGCAAGTGTGTGTGTTCTCACCACATCACTAGCACTAGAGAAGTCATGGTTGAGCAGGCTCTCCAGGGCATCCAGCGGACCGGCCTGTTCTCTTGTCTCCCAGACATGTAGTCATAGGGAACAGGTCTCTGGACAGGGCGTTGTACAGATCTTCACCTGCATGCTGTCGTCAATACTGTACGGGAGGGGACAGGGTCACAGGGAGAGGACAGGTCAAGGGTGGAATTGGGCAAGGACAGGGTCACGGGGGAGGGGGGAGAGGCCATGGT
>NC_034186.2:3894775-3914775 GCF_002021735.2 Oncorhynchus kisutch
AGAGAGAGAGGGAGGGGGGGAAGAGAGCACAACAGAGAGAGAGTGAAGGGGGAGAGAGCACAAACAGAGAGAGAGAGTGAAGGGGGAGAGAGCACAACAGAGAGAGGGGGGGGGAAGAGAGCACAACAGAGAGAGAGGGGGGAGAGCACAACAGAGAGAGAGGGGGGAGAGCACAAAAGAGAGAGAGGGGGGAGAGCACAACAGAGAGAGAGGGGGGGAGAGCACAACAGAGAGAGAGGGGGGGAGAGCACAACAGAGAGAGAGGGGGGGAGAGCACAACAGAGAGAGAGAGGGGGGAGAGCACAACAGAGAGAGAGGGGGGGGGGAGCACAACAGAGAGAGAGGGGGGGGGAGAGCACAACAGAGAGAGAGGGGGGGGAGAGCACAACAGAGAGAGAGGGGGGGGAGAGCACAACAGAGAGGGGGGGGGGGGGAACACAACAGAGAGAGGGAGGGGGGAACACAACAGAGAGAGGGAGGGGGGTGCATATTCAGAGAAGTAGCCTGGTTGCTGATGTTTACCATTTCATCACCAGATAAAACATGATAATGGCTTGCATCACTGTAGTAGGACATATCTGACCGGCTTTTTAAAGCACTTTTCAGATTCCACAAGATAAAGACTGTATAACAACTAGGAAACTAGTATTGTAGCTATTAAGTTTCACAGACAGGACAGAGGGCCAAATAGTCTGTGCAGGAGTAAAATGATTTGTTTGGTTTTTGAGGGCCCCAAGAGACAGGCCTGAAGGACCCCCTGATTAATACAGACACAGAGGTTGCATCCCAAAAGGACCATAGGGCTCTGGTAGTGCACTACAAAGCTAGTAGGTAGTCATTTGGGACACACTGAAAGTAGAAGACAATCTAGTGAGACACGAGGAACCATAAGTTTGCTTCAGTACCATCCTGCTATCTGTCTAATTAGCCCAGATGGCTTGATTTCTGAGCTGAGATCATGACGCTAATCACTGTGGCTTAGCCTAGCGGGATGTACATAAACAGCATATCATGATGCTAATCACTGTGGCTTAGCCTAGCGGTATGTACATAAACAGCATATCATGATGCTAATCACTGTGGCTTAGCCTAGCGGGATGTACATAAACAGCATATCATGATGCTAATCACTGTGGCTTAGCCTAGCGGTATGTACATAAACAGCATATCATGATGCTAATCACTGTGGCTTAGCCTAGCGGGATGTACATAAACAGCATATCATGATGCTAATCACTGTGGCTTAGCCTAGCGGTATGTACATAAACAGCATATCATGATGCTAATCACTGTGGCTTAGCCTAGCGGGATGTACATAAACATCTTGTGTTTAAAATGGAAAGGTGACAGAGAACTAGCCGATGGATGACATGCTGTGTGAACCAGAGAGAGAGAAGAGGATGGATGACATGCTGTGTGAACCAGAGAGAGAGAAGAGGATGGATGACATGCTGTGTGAACCAGAGAGAGAGAAGAGGATGGATGACATGCTGTGTGAACCAGAGAGAGAGAAGAGGATGGATGACATGCTGTGTGAACCAGAGAGAGAGAGAAGAGGATGGATGACATGCTGTGTGAACCAGAGAGAGAGAGAAGAGGATGGATGACATGCTGTGTGAACCAGAGAGAGAGAAGAGGATGGATGACATGCTGTGTGAACCAGAGAGAGAGAAGAGGATGGATGACATGCTGTGTGAACCAGAGAGAGAAGAGGATGGATGACATGCTGTGTGAACCAGAGAGAGAAGAGGATGGATGACATGCTGTGTGAACCAGAGAGAGAGAAGAGGATGGATGACATGCTGTGTGAACCAGAGAGAGAAGAGGATGGATGACATGCTGTGTGAACCAGAGAGAGAAGAGGATGGATGACATGCTGTGTGAGCCGATTCCCCTGAAGAGTGAAAGAGAGCACCTGATGTACACCATCAGGGTTTTAACATAACCCGGCACTATGTCCCAAATGGCACACTATTCCCCATAGGGCCCTGGTCAAATGTAGTGCACTAAATAGGGAATAGGGTGCAATCTCAGCCCGAGTCAGACACACTGCTGGGGTGAGATGCATTGTGGGCCAGGGGGCTGGCTCTGATGGACACAGCAGAGATTGCCAGCTGTCAAACACACACACACACACACACACAGGGAAGAGATTTACAGCTGTTTAATGTTCTGTGTCCTGATCTGTCAGCGTGACTCAACTCGTATTAAATTGGACCCTTTGTGTTAGAGAATAAGACACCAGCGCCTTGCAACATCGTAACGTGATTAAACCCAGAACACACATACACATATATATATATATATATAAACAAACAAACACGCAACATTATAAACGGGGTTGTTCGAGCCCTGAATGCTGATTAGCTGACAGCCGTGGTATCAGACAGTATACCACAGGTATAACAAAACGGTTGTTTTTACTGCACTAATTACATTGGTACCAAGTTCATAATAACAATAAGGCACCTCTCTCTCTCTCTCTCTCTCTCTACACACACAATAGCATGGTCAGATCCATATAGACACACGGCGCTTCGTAAAGGATTTTTTTTGCATATTTTGTTAAGTTACAGCCTTATTCTAAAATGAATAAAATAAAATAAATTAAAAATCTTTAGCAATCTACACATCAATGCCCCGTAATGACATCACAATGCCCCATAATGACATCACAATGCCCCATAATGACATCACAATGCCCCATAATGACATCACAATGCCCCATAATGACATCACAATGCCCCATAATGACATCACAATGCCCCACCCCATAATGACATCATTATGTCATTATGGGGCATTGTGATGTCATTATGGGGCATCATTATGTCATTATGGGGCATTGTGACATCACAATGCCCCATAATGACATCACAATGCCCCATAATGACATCACAATGCCCCATAATGACATCACAATGCCCCATAATGACATCACAATGCCCCATAATGACATCATTATGTCATTATGGGGCATTGTGATGTCATTATGGGGCATCATTATGTCATTATGGGGCATTGTGATGTCATTATGGGGCATTGTGATGTCATTATGGGGCATTGTGATGTCATTATGGGGCATTGTGATGTCATTATGGGGCATTGTGATGTCATTATGGGGCATTGTGATGTCATTATGGGGCATTGTGATGTCATTATGGGGCATTGTGATGTCATTATGGGGCATTGTGATGTCATTATGGGGCATTGTGATGTCATTACGGGGCATTGATGTGTAGATTGCTAAAGATTTTTAATTTATTTTATTTTATTCATTTTAGAATAAGGCTGTATGGGGCATTGTGATGTCATTATGGGGCATTGACATCACAATGCCCCATAATGACAAAGAAGAAGAAGCCAAAACAGGTTTTGAAACATTTGCGAATGTATAAAAACAGAACTACTTTATTTACACCATTTACTTAGCACCTTACATAAGTATTAAGACCCCTTTTCTATGAGACTCGAAATTAATTAAAATTGTTTTTACCCCTCAACATACATACAATACACCATAATGACAAAGAAAAAAACTGGATTTTAGATTTGAAAACATTTATTAAAAATAATCTAAAACCAAAATATCACATTTACATAAGTATTCAGACCCTTTACTCAGAACTTTGATGAAGCACATTTGGCAGCGATTACAGCCTCCAGTCTTCTTGGGTATGATGCTACAAGCTTGGCACACCTGTACTTGGGGAGTTTCTCCCATTCTTCTCTGCAGATCCTGTCAGGTTGGATGGGAAGCGCTGCTGCACAGCTATTTTCAGGTCTCTCCAGAGATGTTCGATCAGGTTGAAGTCTGGGCTCTGGATGGGACACTCAAGGACATTCAGAGACTTCTTCCGAAGCCACTCGTACATTGTCCACGCCTGGCTGTGTGTTTAGGGTCATTGTACTGTTGGAAGGTGAACCTTCACCCCAGTCCTGAGCATGTTTTCGTCAAGGATCTCTCTGTACTTTGCTCTGTTCATCTTTCCCTCGATCCTGACTAGCCTCCCAGTCCCTGCCGCTGAAAAACATCCCCACAGCATGATGCTGCCACCACCATGCTTCACCGTAGGGATGGAGCCAGGTTTCCTCCAGACGTGACGCTTGGCATTCAGGCCAAAGAGTTCAATCTTGGTTTCATCAGAACAGACAATCTTGTTCCTCATGGTCAGAGTCCTTTAGGTGCCTTTTTGCAAACTCCAAGCGGGCTGTCATGTGCCTTTTAGTGAGGAGTGGCTTCCGTCTGGCCACTCTACCATAAGCGCCTGATCAGTGGAGTGCAGCAGAGATGGTTGTCCTTCTGGAAGGTTCTCCCATCTCCACATAGGAACACTGGAGCTTTGTCAGAGTGACCATTGGGTTCTTGGTCACCTCCCTGACGAAGGCCTTTCTCCCCTGATTGGTCAGTTTGGCCGGGCGGCCAGCTCTAGTGTTGGTGGTTCCAAACTTCCATTTAAGGATGATGGAGGCCACTGTGTTAATGGTACCTTCGATGCTGCCGACATTTGTTGGTACACTTCCCCAGATCTGTGACTTAACACAATCTTGTCATCTCGGGAGCTCTACGGACAATTCCTTCGACCTCATGGCTTGGTTTTTGCTCTGACATGCACTGTCAACTGTGGGACCTTATATAGACAGGTGTGTGCCTTTCCTAATCATGTCCAATCAATTGAATTTACCACAGGTGGACTCCAATCAAGTTGTAGAAACATCTCAAAGATGATCAATGGAAATAGGATTTACCTGAGCTCAATTTAGAGTCTCATAGCAAAGGGTCTGAATACTTATGTCAATAAGTTGGCTCTGTTTGATATATTTTCTCCCCAATTTTGATCTTGTCTCATCGCTGCAACTCCCCAACGGGCTCGAAGGTCGAGTCACGCATGCTCCCGAAACATGACCTGCCAAACAACTTAACACCCACCAGCTTAACCCGGAAGCACCAATGTGTCGGCCAAACCCTCCCCCAAACCTGGACGATGCTGGGTCAAATTGTGCACCGCCCTACGGGACTCCTGATCATGGCCAGTATGGAACAGCCCAGGTCTTTCGCTACGTTGCAGACTGGCATAACGCTAGCTACAGACTGGCGTAGCGCTACGCTACAGACTGGCGTAGCGCTACGCTACAGACTGGCGTAGCGCTACGCTACAGACTGGCGTAACGCTACGCTACAGACTGGCGTAACGCTAGCTACAGACTGGCGTAACGCTACGCTACAGACTGGCGTAGCGCTAGCTACAGACTGGCGTAGCGCTAGCTACAGACTGGCGTAGCCCTAGCTACAGACTGGCGTAGCCCTAGCTACAGACTGGCGTAGCCCTAGCTACAGACTGGCATAGCCCTACGCTACAGACTGGCATAGCCCTACGCTACAGACTGGCATAGCCCTACGCTACAGACTGGCATAGCTCTACGCTACAGACTGGCATAGCCCTACGCTACAGACTGGCATAGCCCTACGCTACAGACTGGCATAGCCCTACGCTACAGACTGGCATAGCCCTACGCTACAGACTGGCATAGCCCTACGCTACAGACTGGCATAGCCCTACGCTACAGACTGGCATAACGCTAGCTACAGACTGGCATAACGCTGGCTACAGACTGGCATAACGCTAGCTACAGACTGGCATAACGCTAGCTACAGACTGGCATAACGCTAGCTACAGACTGGCATAACGCTAGCTACAGACTGGCATAACGCTACGCTACAGACTGGCATAACGCTAGCTACAGACTGGCATAACGCTAGCTACAGACTGGCATAACGCTACGCTGCAGACTGGCATAACGCTAGCTACAGACTGGCATAACGCTAGCTACAGACTGGCATAACGCTAGCTACAGACTGGCATAACGCTAGCTACAGACTGGCATAACGCTAGCTACAGACTGGCATAACGTTACGCTACAGACTGGCATAACGCTACGCTGCAGACTGGCATAACGCTAGCTACAGACTGGCATAACGCTAGCTACAGACTGGCATAACGCTAGCTACAGACTGGCATAACGCTAGCTACAGACTGGCATAACGCTACGCTGCAGACTGGCATAACGCTAGCTACAGACTGGCATAACGCTACAGACTGGCATAACGCTACGCTACAGACTGGCATAACGCTAGCTACAGACTGGCATAACGCTAGCTACAGACTGGCATAACGCTAACTACAGACTGGCATAACGCTAACTACAGACTGGCATAACGCTAACTACAGACTGGCATAACGCTATGCTGCAGACTGGCATAACGCTAGCTACAGACTGGCATAACGCTAGCTACAGACTGGCATAACGCTAGCTACAGACTGGCATAACGCTAGCTACAGACTGGCATAACGCTAGCTACAGACTGGCATAACGCTAGCTACAGACTGGCATAACGCTAGCTACAGACTGGCATAACGCTAGCTACAGACTGGCATAACGCACGCTACAGACTGGCATAACGCACGCTACAGACTGGCATAACGCACGCTACAGACTGGCATAACGCACGCTACAGACTGGCTTAACGCTACAGACTGGCTTAACGCTACAGACTGGCTTAACGCTACAGACTGGCTTAACGCTACAGACTGGCTTAACGCTACAGACTGGCTTAACGCTACAGACTGGCTTAACGCTACAGACTGGCTTAACGCTACAGACTGGCTTAACGCTACAGACTGGCATAACGCTACAGACCGGCATAACGCTACGCTACAGACCGGCATAAGGCTACGCTACAGACTGGCATAAGGCTACGCTACAGACTGGCATAAGGCTACGCTACAGACTGGCAAACGCCACGCCGCAGACTGGCAAACGCCACGCCGCAGACTGGCAAACGCCACGCCGCAGACTGGCAAACGCCACGCCGCAGACTGTTTACATACCCTACATTATTCATCTCATATGTATACGTATATACTGTACTCTATATCATCTACTGCATCTTTATGTAATACATGTATCACTAGCCACTTTAAACTATGCCACTTTGTTTACATACTCATCTCATATGTATATACTGTACTCGATACCATCTACTGTATCTTGCCTATGCCGCTCTGTACCATCACTCATTCATATATATTTATGTACATATTCTTTATCCCCTTACACTGTGTATAAGACAGTAGTTTTGGAATTGTTAGTTAGATTACTTGTTGGTTATTACTGCATTGTCGGAACTAGAAGCACAAGCATTTCGCTACACTTGCATTAACATCTGCTAACCATGTGTAGTGACAAATAAAATTTGATTTGACAGGCATGACGCCGCAGACTGGCATAGCGCCACGCCGCAGACTGGCATAGCGCCACAGACTGGCATAGCGCCACAGACTGGCATAGCGCCACAGACTGGCATAGCGCCACAGACTGGCATAGCGCCACAGACTGGCATAGCGCCACAGACTGGCATTGCGCTACGCTACAGACTGGCATAGCGCCACAGACTGGCATTGCGCTACAGACTGGCATTGCGCTACAGACTGGCATTACGCTACAGACTGGCATTACGCTACAGACTGGCATTACGCTACAGACTGGCATTACGCTACAGACTGGCATTACGCTACAGACTGGCATTACGCTACAGACTGGCATTGCGCTACAGACTGGCATTGCGCTACAGACTGGCATTACGCTACAGACTGGCATTACGCTACAGACTGGCATTACGCTACAGACTGGCATTACGCTACAGACTGGCATTACGCTACAGACTGGCATTACGCTACAGACTGGCATTATGCTACAGACTGGCATTACGCTACAGACTGGCATTGCGCTACAGACTGGCATAGCGCTACAGACTGGCATAGCGCTACGCTACAGACTGGAATAGCGCTACGCTACAGACTGGCATTGCGCTACGCTACAGACTGGCATTGCGCTACAGACTGGCATAGCGCTACAGACTGGCATAGCGCTACGCTACAGACTGGAATAGCGCTACGCTACAGACTGGCATTGCGCTACGCTACAGACTGGCATTACGCTACAGACTGGCATTACGCTACAGACTGGCATTACGCTACAGACTGGCATTACGCTACAGACTGGCATTACGCTACAGACTGGCATTACGCTACAGACTGGCATTGCGCTACAGACTGGCATAGCGTTACGCTACAGACTGGAATAGCGCTACGCTACAGACTGGCATTGCGCTACGCTACAGACTGGCATAGCACTATGCTCCCTACGTGCTTTTCAGACACTTTAGGGTGCCTCCCAAACGGCAACCTAATTCCCCATAGTGTTCTGGTCTAAAGTAGTGCACTATGTAAAGGAATAGGGTGCGATAGTGTTTTGGTCTGAAGTAGCACACTATATAGGGAATAGGGTGCCATTTGAGATACAACCTCAGTCTCCCTCTAAAATTACACCAATGATTTATGTCTACATGTTTATTAAGACGGCAAGAGAAGAAAAAAAACGTTATAAGTCTGTCTTTGTTAGGCCCCTACAATCGCCTAAAGTATATTTTGAGAGGATGGATGGGAATCAAAGTGGCGGTGGTGTGTTATCCCAGAGGAAGTTCTCTTTACTACTATTGAGCAGCAAGCTTCGTCTTGTGATGGAAAATTAGTCTGTAGTTTTTTTTCTCTTTCTGCTACACCTTAAACAAGGCTTCTCCTTCTTATTTTAAAAGTGGTGTGTGTGCTTCGAGAGTCTCGGTTCAAGGCTGATTGATCGGTTGGATTTACATTACAGGCATCTCAGAGAACGCCTACGCCAAGTGGATCAAACGACCCCTGGGGTTACCCAGCACAATGAGGTGATTGTCTCTTCATGGGAAACACAGTCTCTGCCCTGAGCCACAGATTAAAGGGGAGTTTAGCAATTCGGGGAAAAAAAAATCTAATTTCCCCAGAGTCAGAAGAACTCGTGGATACCATTTTAAAATGTCTCTGCATGTAGTTTGAAGGAAGTTGCTAATTAGCATTAGCGCAAATGCTAACTAGGGTTAGCACAACGAGCTGTTCCCATAGATGTCCAGTCATTGCGTTAGTGCTAGTTAGCGTTGGCTTGTGAAACTAACTCATTTCACGAGTTGATCGTAATTCGGTGAAGTAGACAACAAGGCAAAAATCTGGGAAATATCCCTTTAATACACACTGCATTTAAAAAAAAACCTGAGAGACATTTTACAGGTCTGGGTATCGGTTGTTGTCAAACTGGTATTTAAGTGCCTATTGCTATAAAACACTATTGTTCTGTGTTAACACTATTACAGAGTTAGGGGGGGACAGGGGACGGGGGGGACAGGTGAAATGCTAAGGCGGGAAGGTAATGTCTGAACGAATGGTGGGTTGCACAAGCAGCATACAAATCAGTTATACATCAAGGATCCAGACTTACATCTCCCAGCCTACGATTTGGTCGCAAAATAATTTCTAAAGTCATATAGTGATTTATTAAGACGTGTCATAGACTCCTGAGATGGTATTCAAGAAAATGCATTATTTAAACCAAGCAGAAATGAATGATTCGAGCCATTTTTATACGCAAGCGAATCCAGTGATTCTTACGTAGACAATAGACTATTGTTATATTTTACTGTTACACGAGGGCTCCAGAATGTTCTATCGTTAAATAGAGATTCATTTGGGGCGGCAGGGTAGCCTAGTGGTTAGAGCGTTGGACTAGAAACTGAAAAGGTTGCAAGACCGAATCCCCCGAGCTAACAAGGTACAAAATCTGTTGTTCTGCCCCTGAACAAGGCAGTTAACCCACTGTTCCCCTGAACAAGGCAGTTAACCCACTGTTCCCCTGAACAAGGCAGTTAACCCACTGTTCCCCTGAACAAGGCAGTTAACCCACTGTTCCCCTGAACAAGGCAGTTAACCCACTGTTCCCCTGAACAAGGCAGTTAACCCACTGTTCCCCTGAACAAGGCAGTTATTGCGTTGGACTAGTTAACTGTAAGGTTGCAAGACCGAATCCCCGAGCTGACAAGGTACAAAATCTGTTGTTCTGCCCCTGAACAAGGCAGTTAACCCACTGTTTCCAGGCCGTCATTGTAGATAAGAATTTGTTCTTAACGGACTTGCCTAGTTAAATAAAAAAAGGTAAAATAAAAAAATAACGTTTTTTAAAAGATTGGCTACATTTTAATGTGCACTAATATCATAGTCTACAGTGAATTCGCAATAGATTCAATTATTTTCCTCATCAATCTAAACACAATACCCCATAATAACAAAGTGGAAACATACATGTTTAGACATTTTTGTGTGTGTGTGTGTATATATATATAAATATATATATATACTTATTTTCCACCATAATTTGCAAATAAATTCAGAAAAAAATGCTACAATGTGATTTTCAGGATTTTTTTTCTGTCATAGTTGAAGTGTACCTATGATGAAAATTACAGGCCTCATCTTTTTAAGTGGGAGAACTTGCACAATTGGTGGCTGACTAAATACTTTCTTGCCCCACTGTACATGACGTTTGGAGTGACGTGATCATGTAGAATGTGCAGCTCGCACCGATGTGACCAGTTACATTTACATTCGCTCAGCCAAGGCAAAAAGGTCACAAAATGCGACTATAAATGGTTGCAGTTTAGAGCCCTGAACATTAATAAACTGTATCAGGTTATTTCCCCCCCACAATTATTCTATGATATCTTATCCAGAACAGAGGGGGGGGGAGTAAGCTGGCAAGCGGAGAGTTGCTGGTATCAGATTCTAGATGGCATTGCCTGCCGTTGTGCCCTTAACTCCCCACAACAGCAGCTCCCGGGTGACCCTAGAACCTCTTCAAAACGTGTTTATTTCGGAGGGGTTGAGTTTAAAGCGGAAGTCACATTTCGGTTGGACCTTGTGTGACCAATAAACTGATCATAAAATAATGGTAGGATAGCCATAGAACGGTAGGATGACAGACTAGAGAGAGGGTTGGGATAATGGTAGGATGACAGTAGACTAGAGAGAGGGTTGGGATAATGGTAGGATAGCCATAGAACGGTAGGATGACAGTAGACTAGAGAGGGTTGGGATAATGGTAGGATAGCCATAGAACGGTAGGATGACAGTAGACGAGAGAGGGTTGGGATAATTGTAGGATGACAGTAGACTAGAGAGAGGGTTGGGATAATGGTAGGATAGCCATAGAACGGTAGGATGACAGTAGACTATAGAGGGTTAGGATAATGGTAGGATAGCCATAGAACGGTAGGATGACAGTAGACTAGAGAGGGTTGGGATAATGGTAGGATAGCCGTAGAACGGTAGGATGACAGTAGACTAGAGAGAGGGTTGGGATAATTGTAGGATGACAGTAGACTAGAGAGAGGGTTGGGATAATGGTAGGATAGCCATAGAACGGTAGGATGACAGTAGACTAGAGAGAGGGTTGGGATAATTGTAGGATGACAGTAGACTAGAGAGAGGGTTGGGATAATGGTAGGATAGCCATAGAACGGAAGGATGACAGTAGACTAGAGAGAGGGTTGGGATAATGGTAGGATAACAGTAGACTAGAGAGAGGGTTGGGATAATGGTAGGATAGCCATAGAACGGTAGGATGACAGTAGACTAGAGAGAGGGTTGGGATAATGGTAGGATAGCCATAGAACGGTAGGATGACAGTAGGCCGGAGCCAGGGTTAGGAGCTCACCTGTGGGTTGTTGGCTTCGGCCAGCTTGCACTGTCTCAGGAACAGTTTGAGGTTACCCCAGTTCATATAGGGCAGTAGTACCATAGGCTTCTCTCCTTCCTCTGTACACACATGACTGATTGGGAGCAGGTTCCTGGAGGAGAGGGGGGGGGGGGGGGGGGACATACTACATCAGTTAGCCTACCGTTTCCCCAACTCTGGTCCTCAAGTACCCCCTAACAGCACACGTTTTGTTGTGACCCCGGACAAAAACACATGACTCAACTTGTCAAGAGCTTGAAGATTCGCTGACAAGTAGAATAAGGTGTGCTTGTCCACGGCCACAACAAAAACATGTACTGGTGGGGAAACTGGAGGACCGGAGTTAGAGCTCATACAGTGGCTTGTGAAAGTATTCACCCCCCTTGGCATTTTCCTGTTTTGTTGCCTTACAACCTGGAATTATTATTATTTATTTTTTTTTGGGGGGGGGGGGGGGGAGGTTGTATCATTTGATTTAAACAAAAGGCCTACCACTTTGAAGATCAAATCTTTTTGTTGTGAAACAAACAAGGAAAAAAAACAGAAAACTTGAGTGCATAAATATCCCCCCCCAAAGTCAATACTCTGTAGAGCCAGCTATTGCCTCAATTACAGCTGCAAGTCTCTTGGGGTATGTCTCTATAAGCTTAGCACATCACTGGGATTTTCACCCATTTTTCAAGGCAAAACTGCTCCAGCTCCTTCAAGTTGGATGGGTTCCTGCTGGTGTACAGCCATCTTTAATTCATACCACAAATGTTCAAGTAGATTGAGGTCTGGGCTTTGACTAGGCCATCCCAAGTCATTTAAAAATGTTTCCCCTTAAACCACTCAAGTGTTGCTTTAGCAGTACGCTTAGGGTCATTGTCCTGCTGGAAGAGGTTCCCCTCAAAAAGGTCCCTATATTTAGCGCCATCGATCATTCCTTCAATTCTGACCAGTTTCCCAGTCCCTGCCTATGAAAAACATCCCCACAGCATGATGCTGCCACCACCATGCTTCACTGTGGGGATGTTGTTCCCGGGGTGATGAGGTGTTGGGTTTGTGCCAGACATAACGTTTTCCTTGATGACCAAAAAGCTAAATTTTTATCTCATCTGACCAGAGTACCTTCTTCCATATGTTTGGGGAGTCTCCCACATGCCTTTTGGCAAACACCAAACTTGTTTACTTATTTTTTTCTTTAATCAATGGCTTTTTTTCTGGCCACTCCTCTGTAAAGCCCAGCTCTGTGGAGTGTACGGTTTAAAGTGGTCCTATGGACAGATACTTTAATCTCCGCTGTGGAGCTTTGCAGCTCCTTCAGGGTTACCTTTGGTCTCTTCGTTGCCTCCCTGACTAATGCCCTCCTTGCCTGGTCCGTGAGTTTTGGTGGGTGGCCATCTCGTGGCAGGTTTGTTGTGTTGCCATATTCTTTACATTTTTTAAATAAATGGTTTTAATGGTGCTCCGTGGGATGTTCAAAGTTTCAGATATATTTTCATAACCCAACCCTGATCTGTACTTCTCTACAACTTTGTCCCTGACCTGTTTGGAGAGCTCCTTGGTCTTTCATGGTGCCGTTTGCTTGGTGGTGCCCTTTGCTTAGTGGTGTTGCAGACTCTGGGGCCTTTCAGAACAGGTGTGTGTGTATATACTGAGCTCATGTGACACTTAAAGTCCACCTGTGTGCAATTAACTAATTATGTGACTTCTGAAGGCAATTGGTTGCACCAGATCTTATTTAGGGGCTTCATAGCAAAGGGGGTGAATACATACACACTCACTACTTTTACATTTATATTAAAACAAGTTCTTATTTTCATTTTACTTCACCAATTTGGACTATTTTGTGTATGTCCATTACATGACATTTAAATTACAGGTTGTAATGAAACAAAATAGGAAAAACGCCAAGGGGGGTGAATACTTTTGCAAGGCACTGTATCTGTGGTCGGGGAAAGGAGAGAGAGCAAGAGAACACATCAGAAATATGTTTGGAAACTTTATTCAGAGTGGATGAGGTTCCGGGACTTTCTGGAAACTCGATTTGCATTGGCTAAAGAGATTTCTGCATATGTGCAGGATTTTTTTCACCTACCTACCTACCTTGCTGCTGCTGCTCAGTGCCCCGCTGCCTACCTACCTTGATGCTGCTCAGTGCCCCGCTGTCTACCTAGCTGCTGCTGCTCAGTGCCCCGCCGTCTACCTACCTACCTAGCTGCTGCTGCTCAGTGCCCCGCCGTCTACCTACCTACCTAGCTGCTGCTGCTGCTCAGTGCCCCGCCGTCTACCTACCTACCTACCTAGCTGCTGCTGCTCAGTGCCCCGCTGTCTACCTAGCTGCTGCTGCCCAGTGCCCCGCTGTCTACCTAGCTGCTGCTGCTCAGTGCCCCGCTGTCTACCTAGCTGCTGCTGCTCAGTGCCCCGCTGTCTACCTAGCTGCTGCTGCCCAGTGCCCCGCTGTCTACCTAGCTGCTGCTGCCCAGTGCCCCGCTGTCTACCTAGCTGCTGCTGCCCAGTGCCCCGCTGTCTACCTAGCTGCTGCTGCTCAGTGCCCCGCTGTCTACCTAGCTGCTGCTGCTCAGTGCCCCGCTGTCTACCTAGCTGCTGCTGCTCAGTGCCCCGCTGTCTACCTAGCTGCTGCTGCTCAGTGCCCCGCTGTCTACCTAGCTGCTGCTGCTCAGTGCCCCGCTGTCTACCTAGCTGCTGCTGCTCAGTGCCCCGCTGTCTACCTAGCTGCTGCTGCTCAGTGCCCCGCTGTCTACCTAGCTGCTGCTGCTCAGTGCCCCGCTGTCTACCTAGCTGCTGCTGCTCAGTGCCCCGCTGTCTACCTAGCTGCTGCTGCTCAGTGCCCCGCTGTCTACCTAGCTGCTGCTGCTCAGTGCCCCGCTGTCTACCTAGCTGCTGCTGCCCAGTGCCCCGCCGTCTACCTACCTACCTACCTAGCTGCTGCTGCTCAGTGCCCCGCTGTCTACCTAGCTGCTGCTGCTCAGTGCCCCGCTGTCTACCTAGCTGCTGCTGCCCAGTGCCCCGCTGTCTACCTAGCTGCTGCTGCCCAGTGCCCCGCTGTCTACCTAGCTGCTGCTGCCCAGTGCCCCGCTGTCTACCTAGCTGCTGCTGCCCAGTGCCCCGCTGTCTACCTAGCTGCTGCTGCCCAGTGCCCCGCTGTCTACCTAGCTGCTGCTGCCCAGTGCCCCGCCGTCTACCTAGCTGCTGCTGCCCAGTGCCCCGCTGTCTACCTAGCTGCTGCTGCCCAGTGCCCCGCTGTCTACCTAGCTGCTGCTGCCCAGTGCCCCGCCGTCTACCTACCTACCTACCTAGCTGCTGCTGCTCAGTGCCCCGCTGTCTACCTAGCTGCTGCTGCTCAGTGCCCCGCTGTCTACCTAGCTGCTGCTGCCCAGTGCCCCGCTGTCTACCTAGCTGCTGCTGCCCAGTGCCCCGCTGTCTACCTAGCTGCTGCTGCCCAGTGCCCCGCTGTCTACCTAGCTGCTGCTGCCCAGTGCCCCGCTGTCTACCTAGCTGCTGCTGCCCAGTGCCCCGCTGTCTACCTAGCTGCTGCTGCCCAGTGCCCCGCTGTCTACCTAGCTGCTGCTGCCCAGTGCCCCGCTGTCTACCTAGCTGCTGCTGCCCAGTGCCCCGCTGTCTACCTAGCTGCTGCTGCCCAGTGCCCCGCTGTCTACCTAGCTGCTGCTGCCCAGTGCCCCGCTGTCTACCTAGCTGCTGCTGCCCAGTGCCCCGCTGTCTACCTAGCTGCTGCTGCCCAGTGCCCCGCTGTCTACCTAGCTGCTGCTCAGTGCCCCGCTGCCTAAATGTGGCTTTACTGCTGTTAGCCCATAGAAACACATTGAATAACAGACAGTCCTTACTGCTATTAGCCAGTAGAAACACATTGAATAACAGACAGTCCTTACTGCTATTAGCCAATAGAAACACATTGAATAACAGATTCACTAAATGGAACATACAGTCCCCCTAAACAATCACAATGAAATTTGTTCTGAAGTGTCTGTCCTATATCAGGGAGATTAAGAAATATATCAGGATAATTACTATTTATATGTTGTTAACCCCTTATTTTTGCCACATATATGAACTGGTATCGGGGGGGGGTGGTTCTTGTAGCCCAAAATGTTTCTGACACTACAGACAAAAGTTGGTAGACCGGCGGTACCAAGACACTTGTGAGGGTCATCGTATTCCTGAGAGTCTCATCTTTCCATTGAGGGGGTCATAATAGTTTTATTTCAGCTGTTCAGAAATATACGAGGCAGAGACATCTGGTCGTGTTCGATGGCACTGTATCCATGGGTAAAGTGTGACTGACTGAACTACAAATAATAAAATTAGTAGTTATTTACGATACAAGGTGATTTTGTAGATCAGTCGGCTGTAATGTGGAACAAGCCCGTAGGCTCCACCATCCCGGTTCAGAAGCGGGTGAGTAAACAGAAACATAATATGAAATAAAATATAAATTAAAAAAAGAGGTCCAACTATCCAGTTATGTCTCATTTGGATTAAAAATCTATTTTACAAGAGGTACCTCAAGTCCAGTAATATATCTAGCAATATAGATACTTTATCGGTCCTTTGGTTAGAAGGTCAACGCGTCTTCTACCTTTGCCAACAGACAGACCGACACAAAACCTAATAATGTGTTGAGTATTAAATTAGTATTCAATCTCTACTTAGACCCAAGGGTAAATATTATTATTAAATATTATTCAACCTGTGTGTCTCAGCTGGGTAAAAACCAACTCCACTGAGTGGGTATATATTCTGTTGAAGATTGGTGAGGTGTTAAAACCAGTAAAGCCCATTGCGTGACAATGTGTCACACAGGAGGGAATTCTGGGAAGATTAGTTTTAGTGTTGGCCGGTAGGACGGTGGAGGCTGCCAGACAGAGGAAGGATGCATCTCGGAGAGCAGATGAAACGAGGAGAGACGTCTCTCACTGTGACCGCCTGACCTCAGGAAGGGGAAGAGGAAGGTGTGGGCCCGTGACGAACTGACATGGCATTCACAGAATTAACCACACAGTGTGCGCACACCCACCCACACATCCAGCCCCCCCCCCCGCCCCCTCCCCAGCGGCACCAACCTAACCTCACACTGCCCCAGCACCAACCCCCCCAGCAACAACCTCAACCCCCCCCCTCCCAGCACCAACATCACATAATTGCATTCATTTTTGGTGATATTCTTATTTCTGGATAAGACTTTAAAAATACAGGATCAAATATTGCTACGTCACATGACTGCACACAACACAGGGCCCTAGGCACAGCAGACAAAACTGTATAGACAGTTTAAGGGTTTTCACAGAATGAGGAACAACCCGTAATACAACAGTTAGTCATCTTCAGTGTGGAGAAACCATAGCTAAGCAAGGTGGTGCCGAGACCCTTTCGTCAAGTTTCCAAAGTAGTGCCGAGTTCAGGGGAGTGTGTTTTATTATACCAGTAGTATATATCATAGTATATATATTGTCACAGATTAAATGCTGTTTGAGGACTTTTGGAAATAATGTTCTTTAGTAATATTTCTTTTTGGGGGGGGGGGGGGGGGGGGGGGCTGGATGTACAATTTATAAATAAATTCAATTAAATTCTTCCAACTGACATCCAGGATCCAAAGCAACCGTTTTAACAGATGGTGTGTGTCTTAGTGTGGGGAAATGTAGTGGGAACCTTGTGCAAAGGTGACTCAACAGGTTTCAACTCAAGTTTCCAGTTGAGGGAAATTTGATTGTTACGACCATAGAATTAGAACGAACGATGACGGTCGTTGCGGAGCAGACGACTCAGCGCGAGTTGCATACGTGTCTCGCCATGCCATGTGGAAATAAACAAGGGACGCCAGAGGCTAGCCCTTCGACTTACTGACTAACCCACAGAATTAAAAAACAGAGCTCTGCCTGATCTCGAGTTCAGTTGGTTGCAATGTCCCCGTGATGATTTGATCTGACTGATTACCTGTGATGAAGTCCTCGTAGTTTACAGCTCTCTGTCAGCATCATGGTCACCTGCACCTCAGAGGCATGGTCTACAGAATGAGAGAAGTGAGAGACAAGATACAACTTTAGTCTACAAATCTACTGAAGTCTTGAAGGAGACATAACTTAAGTTGTGGAACGCAAACCATAAACACCACTCAGACTGCTTCTTCTGTATGCTAACCCTCCTTGGCCATGAACATTCCTCCTGACTAATAGGGAGGGGGTGGGGGGGTGGGGGGGTGGGTCTAAAAAGGTCATCTAACAGTCTAACAACCCTCTTGACCTCACACCATTCCATTTTCTGAGAACAGCCCCAGGCATGGCTTCCTGTGAGAGTTATATCTTCTCTGGTTGGAAACGCACAGACGCTAGATTGACTCTTGCCAAGCCAAGCCAAGCCACGCAGAGGCCCAGAACTGGCTTCTATTACTATTTAAAATATTTCAAAAAAATATATATATATTTTTTTTTGCCTCCAGTATGCCTGGAGTGTCAGATGGGTGGGGTTTGCAGTCACGTGACTATTCTATTGATTCTAATTGGCCAAACTCAAGCAAACCCAGATAAAGTATTTGAAGTGATTTCTTAAACTAATTGAACCCAGGTCTACAGAGGGCCCGTGTTTAATCTGGGAGAGAGAGAGAGAGGCCTTCTGGGAAGCGGGCTTGTTTCCTGCTCTCTGGGCCTGCTGGGAGGAAGTGGAATGATGAACAAAGCAGGACCCTGGTATGGTTGGCATGGTGGTGGGCACATTGTTCATGGTCTGGAACCCACTCCACCCTGGATAAACATGGAAGTGGCTAGGGGAGCAAGAGGGCAAAGGTCAGCTGGAAGGGAGACACGAACCTGAGAACGTCTGTGGGAAGGAGAGCCATACGCTGTGGGGGTGGTAAACTAAGGGTACTCTTCAACCTGACGAGATATAAGGTCATGTGGGGCAGCAGGGTAGCCTAGTGGTTAGAGTGTTGGACCAGTAACCGAAAGGTCGCAAGTTCAAATCCCCGAGCTGACAATCTGTCGTTCTGCCCCTGAACAAGGCAGTTAACCCACTGTTCCTAGGCCGTCATTGAAAATGAGAATTTGTTCTTAACAAAAGGTTAAAAAAAATAAAAAATAAAATGTGGTCAGAGTCCATCGAACCCATAATCTTAGTTTAACATTACGGTTCTAATCAGTAGGCTAACAGCCCTACTAACAACTATTTTCACATGCACAGGAAACCTAATGAGAAGTCCATATCCGTTTATTGAAACTGGTGGGAAATTAGCAGATATCAGCAATACACAGTATAAACATTAATGGACTCACTGATAGGGGTCTTACGACACTTTAGGATGTCAATAACATTGTTATTGAAAGGTTTCAAATCCAAAAGACCCGATGAACTATATTCTCGTGTTGTGTGTACCATTCATTTTCTGAGCACGGTACAATTGACACCAGCTTTAACTTTCGGTCACCCCTTTAACATTGGTCACCCCTTTAACATTGGTCACCCCTTTAACATTGGAATTTCTCCTACGGAGGGCTTCTCAGGAGTCTGCGTGGCTTTAGTATAGAGATAAACTAGACATAGCAACTTGGTAGAAACAGATCGGGTGGCACTCAGTTTACTCATGGCACCTGACTTAATACTGTTTGCCAAGCATTTTAGTTTCTAAACACACGGTAAGTTACCCATGAAAGGGAGATGGGGGAACATTTTTGAACTAACTTTACAGCATAATGTTTCAATTTACGGTCGGAAAATATTGTTTGTTACACTAGAGTGCAGTAGCTGAAGCAGTGACGCGGGAACGAATGGGTTGCAGACAGTCAACATGGGAACGAATGGGTTGCAGACAGTCAACATGGGAACGAATGGGTTGCAGACAGTCAACATGGGAACGAATGGGTTGCAGACAGTCAACATGGGAATTAATAACTGCGTACCTTTCACTGTCTTCACAAAGCAACATTTCTCCTTGGCCGGGTCCTTTTCGTCCAACAGAACACCGTGGAAGATGCGGCCAAATGTTCCTGTGAAAGAAGAGCACATATTTGATTGAGGCAGAGGCAGGCAGGCGGGCAGAGGCAGGCCGGCGCATCTCATTGACAGACTGTCAGTGAACTGTCACCTCACACACTGGAGGACAGAGGGTGGGTCTTTGTTCATTCCTTTATCACTAATTGGAAAACATTAAAATGACACAGAACCCCAAAGAGCATTTTAGGGCTCTGTAAAACTGGTGGTCCCCAGGGTTCGGAACGAGGACCTCTCCTGTTCTCACTACCGGTGTCCCCCAGGGCTCGGTACTAGGACCTCTCCTGTTCTCACTACCGGTGTCCCCCAGGGCTCGGTACTAGGACCTCTCCTGTTCTCAC
>NC_034186.2:3919775-3944775 GCF_002021735.2 Oncorhynchus kisutch
TGGGACGCTACAGTCCCACATTTCCCAGAGAGGTTAAGCCCTGCCACATCCGACGAGCGTCTTAGTCCTGTATTGACGCTTTGTCTGTTTGATGGTTCGCCTGAGGGCATAGCGGGATTTCTAATAGGCATCTGGATTAGTGTCCCGCTCCTTGAAAGCAGAAGCTCTAGCCTTTGCTCGATGTGGATGACACCTGTAATCCATGGCTTCTGGTTGGGAAATGTACGTACGGTCACTGTGGGGACGATGTCGTCAATGCACTTATTGATGAAGCCGATGACTGAGGTGGTGACGAACAACCGCGATGAACGACACACTGACGAACGACGAAGGCGTTTCACACCTACACACTGACGAACGACCGAGGCGTTTCACACCTACACACTGATGAATGACCGAGGCGTTTCACACCTACACACTGACGAATGACCATGTTCTTTTATTGTGCAGAGTTTTGAAAGGAATGTTTTGGTCAGGATGTCACACCTTGGTTAGTGTCAGTTGGAAGTGAGAGCTGGTCATTGGACCGTGTGTTCTGTACCATCTTCAGTTTCACAACCAGGTAACACAATAACATAAACGGAGTTGGACATTGTGTTCCGTGTTCTTTTGGTTTCACAACATGAGATGATTGCAGAAGGTCAGAAGATACTCCCCAGAAGAGAACAACTGATCTACCGGACAAGTTGGGTCACGTCGCAGTCGCAGCGCAGTGTGTGTCCTGTGACTGTGTATGCTATAGCTGTCAGTCAGGATACTTGTGTTGTGATGGTTTAATGCAGTTTAATCCAATAATCACAATTCAGGCTATATACAGACTTCAGCGCCAGTCAGCTCTGGAATTCTGGGGGGAGTTCTGCGAACTGTTTCAGTCGCTGGTGCAATACTGTGTGCGTGTTACCTTCGTGTAGGGACGTCCCGTAGAGTGACTATCAGTGTGTGTGTTACCTTCGTGTAGGACATCCCGTAGAGTGACTATCAGTGTGTGTGTTACCTTCGTAAAGGGACATCCCGTAGAGTGACTATCAGTGTGTGTGTTACCTTCGTAAAGGGACATCCCGTAGAGTGACTATCAGTGTGTGTGTTACCTTCGTGTAGGGACATCCCGTAGAGTGACTATCAGTGTGTGTGTTACCTTCGTGTAGGGACATCCCGTAGAGTGACTATCAGTGTGTGTGTTACCTTCGTGTAGGGACATCCCGTAGAGTGACTATCAGTGTGTGTGTTACCTTCGTGTAGGACATCCTGTAGAGTGACTATCAGTGTGTGTGTGTGTTACCTTCGTGCAGGACGTCCCGTAGAGTGACTATCAGTGTGTGTGTGTGTGTTACCTTCGTGCAGGACGTCCCGTAGAGTGACTATCAGTGTGTGTGTGTGTGTCTGTGTGTGTGTGTGTGTTACCTTCGTGCAGGACGTCCCGTAGAGTGACTATCAGTGTGTGTGTTACCTTCGTGTAGGACATCCCGTAGAGTGACTATCAGTGTGTGTGTTACCTTCGTGTAGGACATCCTGTAGAGTGACTATCAGTGTGTGTGTGTGTTACCTTCGTGCAGGACGTCCCGTAGAGTGACTATCAGTGTGTGTGTGTGTGTGTGTGTTACCTTCGTGCAGGACGTCCCGTAGAGTGACTATCAGTGTGTGTGTGTGTGTGTGTGTGTGTGTTACCTTCGTGCAGGACGTCCCGTAGAGTGACTATCAGTGTGTGTGTGTGTGTTACCTTCGTGTAGGGACATCCCGTAGAGTGACTATCAGTGTGTGTGTTACCTTCGTGTAGGACATCCCGTAGAGTGACTATCAGTGTGTGTGTTACCTTCGTGTAGGACATCCTGTAGAGTGACTATCAGTGTGTGTGTGTGTTACCTTCGTGCAGGACGTCCCGTAGAGTGACTATCAGTGTGTGTGTGTGTGTGTGTGTGTGTGTGTGTTACCTTCGTGTAGGGACATCCCGTAGAGTGACTATCAGTGTGTGTGTTACCTTCGTGTAGGACATCCCGTAGAGTGACTATCAGTGTGTGTGTTACCTTCGTGTAGGACATCCTGTAGAGTGACTATCAGTGTGTGTGTGTGTTACCTTCGTGCAGGACGTCCCGTAGAGTGACTATCAGTGTGTGTGTGTGTGTGTGTGTGTGTGTGTGTGTGTGTGTGTGTGTGTTACCTTCGTGCAGGACGTCCCGTAGAGTGACTATCAGTGTGTGTGTGTGTGTGTGTGTGTGTGTGTGTGTGTTACCTTCGTGCAGGACGTCCCGTAGAGTGACTATCAGTGTGTGTGTGTGTGTGTGTGTGTGTGTGTGTGTGTGTGTGTGTGTGTGTGTGTGTGTGTGTGTGTTACCTTCGTGCAGGACGTCCCGTAGAGTGACTCTCAGTCTGGAGATGGAGATGTCTTTGACCTTGGCTTTGGCTTCAAGCAGACTAACGCTTCTCAGGTCGTTCTTCTCAATACGCAGTGACGGGTAGCCTTGGTGGGTGGGGGAGAGAAGGAGTGGGATGGCGGGTAGGAGGGAGGGAGAGAGGGACGGTGGGTAGGAGGGAGGGAGAGGGGGACGGTGGGTAGGAGGGAAGGAGAGGGGGACGGTGGGTAGGAGGGAAGGAGAGAGGGACAGTGGGTAGGAGGAAAGGAGGGAGGGAGAGAGGGACGGTGGGTAGGAGGGAAGGACAGTGGGTAGGAGGGAGGGAGAGGGGGACGGTGGGTAGGAGGGAAGGAGAGAGGGACGGTGGGTAGGAGGGAGGGAGAGAGGGACGGTGGGTAGGAGGGAGGGAGAGGGGGGCGGTGGGTAGGAGGGAAGGAGAGAGGGACGGTGGGTAGGAGGAAAGGAGGGAGGGAGGGAGAGAGGGACGGTGGGTAGGAGGGAAGGACAGTGGGTAGGAGGGAGGGAGAGGGGGACGGTGGGTAGGAGGGAAGGAGAGAGGGACGGTGGGTAGGAGGGAAGGAGAGAGGGACGGTGGGTAGGAGGGAAGGAGAGAGGGACGGTGGGTAGGAGGGAGGGAGAGAGGGACGGTGGGTAGGAGGGAAGGAGAGGGACAGTGGGTAGGAGGGAGGGAGAGGGACAGTGGGTAGGAGGGAGGGAGAGAGGGAAGGAGGGAGAGAAAGCGAGCGAGCGACGGACAAGTCAGTGTGCGTTTAAAAAAGATCAGACCTCTAATACACATTCTCCTCCCTTCTAATAAAAAACTCTCCTAACTTTACTGTCTCCTTCACCGTCGCCCTCCAATAACCTTGAAAATATGAGAAGGAGTTTGAACCTTAGTATGATGACTTATCTGAGGCTCAAAAGGTTTATGAAAGCCATGTCTAAAGCTGAATCAACATTCTTCACTTGGCAAGTTTTGTAGTTTAAAATAGTTCATTTAAAAACAACCCACCAGAGATCAGGCTGATTGGGTGAATGTAATCATCTCATCTCCAGTCACTTTCATAACATCGCTACAGACATATGTTAGTGTTTGAAGCCTGTCCTACTGTTGGCAAATATGAACATTCAATGTCAACACCCCTTTTCTAGAAACACGTATCCCCGGTGGACATGTCAGTGGAGACAGACACCACATTATAATACAGCAGCATACTGTAACACGTCAGTGGAGACAGATACCACATTATAATACAGCAGCATACTGTAACACGTCAGTGGAGACAGATACCACATTATAATACAGCAGAATACTGTAACACGTCAGTGGAGACAGATACCACATTATAATACAGCAGCATACTGTAACACGTCAGTGGAGACAGATACCACATTATAATACAGCAGCATACTGTAACACGTCAGTGGAGACAGATACCACATTATAATACAGCAGAATACTGTAACACGTCAGTGGAGACAGACACCACATTATAATACAGCAGCATACTGTAACACGTCAGTGGAGACAGATACCACATTATAATACAGCAGCATACTGTAACATGTCAGTGGAGACAGATACCACATTATAATACAGCAGCATACTGTAACACGTCAGTGGAGACAGATACCACATTATAATACAGCAGCATACTGTAACACGTCAGTGGAGACAGACACCACATTATAATACAGCAGCATACTGTAACACGTCAGTGGAGACAGACACCACATTATAATACAGCAGCATACTGTAACACGTCAGTGGAGACAGATACCACATTATAATACAGCAGCATACTGTAACACGTCAGTGGAGACAGATACCACATTATAATACAGCAGCATACTGTAACACGTCAGTGGAGACAGATACCACATTATAATACAGCAGCATACTGTAACACGTCAGTGGAGACAGATACCACATTATAATACAGCAGCATACTGTAACACGTCAGTGGAGACAGATACCACATTATAATACAGCAGCATACTGTAACACGTCAGTGGAGACAGACACCACATTATAATACAGCAGCATACTGTAACACGTCAGAGGAGACAGACACCACATTATAATACAGCAGCATACTGTAACACGTCAGTGGAGACAGATACCACATTATAATACAGCAGCATACTGTAACACGTCAGTGGAGACAGATACCACATTATAATACAGCAGCATACTGTAACACGTCAGTGGAGACAGATACCACATTATAATACAGCAGCATACTGTAACACGTCAGTGGAGACAGACACCACATTATAATACAGCAGCATACTGTAACACGTCAGTGGAGACAGACACCACATTATAATACAGCAGCATACTGTAACACGTCAGTGGAGACAGACACCACATTATAATACAGCAGCATACTGTAACACGTCAGTGGAGACAGATACCACATTATAATACAGCAGCATACTGTAACACGTCAGTGGAGACAGACACCACATTATAATACAGCAGCATACTGTAACACGTCAGTGGAGACAGATACCACATTATAATACAGCAGCATACTGTAACACGTCAGTGGAGACAGATACAGTATGCTGCTGTATTATAATGTGGTATCTGTCTCCACTGACGTGTTACAGTATGCTGCTGTATTATAATGTGGTATCTGTCTCCACTGACGTGTTACAGTATGCTGCTGTATTATAATGTGGTATCTGTCTCCACTGACGTGTTACAGTATGCTGCTGTATTATAATGTGGTATCTGTCTCCACTGACGTGTTACAGTATGCTGCTGTATTATAATGTGGTGTCTGTCTCCACTGACATGTTACAGTATGCTGCTGTATTATAATGTGGTATCTGTCTCCACTGACGTGTTACAGTATGCTGCTGTATTATAATGTGGTATCTGTCTCCACTGACGTGTTACAGTATGCTGCTGTATTATAATGTGGTATCTGTCTCCACTGACGTGTTACAGTATGCTGCTGTATTATAATGTGGTATCCGTCTCCACTGACGTGTTACAGTATGCTGCTGTATTATAATGTGGTGTCTGTCTCCACTGACGTGTTACAGTATGCTGCTGTATTATAATGTGGTATCTGTCTCCACTGACGTGTTACAGTATTCTGCTGTATTATAATGTGGTGTCTGTCTCCACTGACGTGTTACAGTATGCTGCTGTATTATAATGTGGTGTCTGTCTCCACTGACGTGTTACAGTATGCTGCTGTATTATAATGTGGTGTCTGTCTCCACTGACGTGTTACAGTATGCTGCTGTATTATAATGTGGTATCTGTCTCCACTGACGTGTTACAGTATGCTGCTGTATTATAATGTGGTATCTGTCTCCACTGACGTGTTACAGTATTCTGCTGTATTATAATGTGGTATCTGTCTCCACTGACGTGTTACAGTATGCTGCTGTATTATAATGTGGTATCTGTCTCCACTGACGTGTTACAGTATGCTGCTGTATTATAATGTGGTATCTGTCTCCACTGACGTGTTACAGTATGCTGCTGTATTATAAGGTGGTATCTGTCTCCACTGACGTGTTACAGTATGCTGCTGTATTATAATGTGGTGTCTGTCTCCACTGACGTGTTACAGTATGCTGCTGTATTATAATGTGGTATCTGTCTCCACTGACATGTTACAGTATGCTGCTGTATTATAATGTGGTGTCTGTCTCCACTGACGTGTTACAGTATGCTGCTGTATTATAATGTGGTATCTGTCTCCACTGACGTGTTACAGTATGCTGCTGTATTATAATGTGGTGTCTGTCTCCACTGACGTGTTACAGTATGCTGCTGTATTATAATGTGGTATCTGTCTCCACTGACGTGTTACAGTATGCTGCTGTATTATAATGTGGTATCTGTCTCCACTGACGTGTTACAGTATTCTGCTGTATTATAATGTGGTGTCTGTCTCCACTGACGTGTTACAGTATGCTGCTGTATTATAATGTGGTATCTGTCTCCACTGACGTGTTACAGTATGCTGCTGTATTATAATGTGGTATCTGTCTCCACTGACGTGTTACAGTATGCTGCTGTATTATAATGTGGTATCTGTCTCCACTGACGTGTTACAGTATGCTGCTGTATTATAATGTGGTGTCTGTCTCCACTGACGTGTTACAGTATGCTGCTGTATTATAATGTGGTGTCTGTCTCCACTGACGTGTTACAGTATGCTGCTGTATTATAATGTGGTGTCTGTCTCCACTGACGTGTTACAGTATGCTGCTGTATTATAATGTGGTATCTGTCTCCACTGACGTGTTACAGTATTCTGCTGTATTATAATGTGGTGTCTGTCTCCACTGACATGTTACAGTATGCTGCTGTATTATAATGTGGTGTCTGTCTCCACTGACGTGTTACAGTATTCTGCTGTATTATAATGTGGTATCTGTCTCCACTGACGTGTTACAGTATGCTGCTGTATTATAATGTGGTGTCTGTCTCCACTGACGTGTTACAGTATGCTGCTGTATTATAATGTGGTGTCTGTCTCCACTGACGTGTTACAGTATGCTGCTGTATTATAATGTGGTATCTGTCTCCACTGACGTGTTACAGTATGCTGCTGTATTATAATGTGGTATCTGTCTCCACTGACGTGTTACAGTATGCTGCTGTATTATAATGTGGTATCTGTCTCCACTGACGTGTTACAGTATGCTGCTGTATTATAATGTGGTATCTGTCTCCACTGACGTGTTACAGTATGCTGCTGTATTATAATGTGGTATCTGTCTCCACTGACGTGTTACAGTATGCTGCTGTATTATAATGTGGTGTCTGTCTCCACTGACGTGTTACAGTATGCTGCTGTATTATAATGTGGTGTCTGTCTCCACTGACGTGTTACAGTATGCTGCTGTATTATAATGTGGTATCTGTCTCCACTGACGTGTTACAGTATGCTGCTGTATTATAATGTGGTATCTGTCTCCACTGACGTGTTACAGTATGCTGCTGTATTATAATGTGGTGTCTGTCTCCACTGACGTGTTACAGTATTCTGCTGTATTATAATGTGGTATCTGTCTCCACTGACGTGTTACAGTATTCTGCTGTATTATAATGTGGTATCTGTCTCCACTGACGTGTTACAGTATGCTGCTGTATTATAATGTGGTGTCTGTCTCCACTGACGTGTTACAGTATGCTGCTGTATTATAATGTGGTATCTGTCTCCACTGACGTGTTACAGTATGCTGCTGTATTATAATGTGGTATCTGTCTCCACTGACGTGTTACAGTATGCTGCTGTATTATAATGTGGTATCTGTCTCCACTGACGTGTTACAGTATGCTGCTGTATTATAATGTGGTATCTGTCTCCACTGACGTGTTACAGTATGCTGCTGTATTATAATGTGGTATCTGTCTCCACTGACGTGTTACAGTATGCTGCTGTATTATAATGTGGTATCTGTCTCCACTGACGTGTTACAGTATGCTGCTGTATTATAATGTGGTGTCTGTCTCCACTGACGTGTTACAGTATTCTGCTGTATTATAATGTGGTATCTGTCTCCACTGACGTGTTACAGTATTCTGCTGTATTATAATGTGGTATCTGTCTCCACTGACGTGTTACAGTATGCTGCTGTATTATAATGTGGTATCTGTCTCCACTGACGTGTTACAGTATGCTGCTGTATTATAATGTGGTATCTGTCTCCACTGACGTGTTACAGTATTCTGCTGTATTATAATGTGGTATCTGTCTCCACTGACGTGTTACAGTATGCTGCTGTATTATAATGTGGTGTCTGTCTCCACTGACGTGTTACAGTATGCTGCTGTATTATAATGTGGTGTCTGTCTCCACTGACGTGTTACAGTATGCTGCTGTATTATAATGTGGTATCTGTCTCCACTGACGTGTTACAGTATGCTGCTGTATTATAATGTGGTATCTGTCTCCACTGACGTGTTACAGTATGCTGCTGTATTATAATGTGGTATCTGTCT
The DNA here is from genome assembly GCF_002021735.2 of Oncorhynchus kisutch. Lineage (NCBI taxonomy): Eukaryota > Metazoa > Chordata > Actinopteri > Salmoniformes > Salmonidae > Oncorhynchus > Oncorhynchus kisutch. The sequence goes on from NC_034186.2 coordinate 3,928,104, forward strand.
CCACTGACGTGTTACAGTATGCTGCTGTATTATAATGTGGTATCTGTCTCCACTGACGTGTTACAGTATGCTGCTGTATTATAATGTGGTATCTGTCTCCACTGACGTGTTACAGTATGCTGCTGTATTATAATGTGGTGTCTGTCTCCACTGACGTGTTACAGTATGCTGCTGTATTATAATGTGGTATCTGTCTCCACTGACGTGTTACAGTATGCTGCTGTATTATAATGTGGTATCTGTCTCCACTGACGTGTTACAGTATTCTGCTGTATTATAATGTGGTATCTGTCTCCACTGACGTGTTACAGTATTCTGCTGTATTATAATGTGGTATCTGTCTCCACTGACGTGTTACAGTATGCTGCTGTATTATAATGTGGTATCTGTCTCCACTGACGTGTTACAGTATGCTGCTGTATTATAATGTGGTATCTGTCTCCACTGACGTGTTACAGTATGCTGCTGTATTATAATGTGGTATCTGTCTCCACTGACGTGTTACAGTATGCTGCTGTATTATAATGTGGTGTCTGTCTCCACTGACGTGTTACAGTATGCTGCTGTATTATAATGTGGTGTCTGTCTCCACTGACGTGTTACAGTATGCTGCTGTATTATAATGTGGTATCTGTCTCCACTGACGTGTTACAGTATGCTGCTGTATTATAATGTGGTATCTGTCTCCACTGACGTGTTACAGTATGCTGCTGTATTATAATGTGGTATCTGTCTCCACTGACGTGTTACAGTATGCTGCTGTATTATAATGTGGTGTCTGTCTCCACTGACGTGTTACAGTATGCTGCTGTATTATAATACCCCCCCCCCCAAAAAAAACAATTATAATGGCAAAGAGTTTCTGTGCAACATTTCCTAATGTCATCAGTTTGACCGGCTGTAGGAAGTAGAAATCTGTGAAAAGGACACAGCATGTTTCTGATAATATTTCAGTTGGGCTTGAATGATGCTGATAAAGATAACACCTCTCTGCAGGCTGTCCATTCACGTGTTCTCAAGATGCTGAAAGAAATAGGGTTTTATTTCTCCACTCCTGTTCGAGAGTCAAAATGAAAAGAAATGCTGGCGTAATTGTGCAGGAGTTAATATTAAGGTTAAAGACCTACAGTCAAGTGTCCAGATTTCATTTGCCATTCAACCCATCTGAACAGTAAGCTACAGTTCCCTTGAGATAACAGGCCTATTTGAAGTCACTGTCTTGTGACTCACAGCCGGCACCCCCGGCACAGCCGGCACCCCCGGCACAGCCGGCACCCCCGGCACAGCCAGGCACCCCCGGCACAGCCAGGCACCCCCGGCACAGCCAGGCACCCCCGGCACAGCCAGGCACCCCCGGCACAGCCAGGCACCCCCGGCACAGCCAGGCACCCCCGGCACAGCCAGCACCCCCGGCACAGCCAGCACCCCCGGCACAGCCAGCACTGCTATCATCTTTTACCACTTAACCAAAACTTTCCTGTGCTGGTCCTCCCTTCTCTTTATTGTCAACTTTCCATTTCACAGCTTTTCTCTTATTTAACTCAACTTTGACATCATTGTCCTTTTTGTCTCAGTGGATCGACGTGAACGTTTTCTGCACCATCCCAAAACGTAATTTTTTTGCAATTGGTGTGTTAAAAGTTTTGCGCTATAGCTTACGCTGGCAAAAGCATAAGTGACAACAAAACCTCAAATTGATACATTAATGGATTATTTTTAATCAAATCTAAATTTGATTTGTGACAAGCGCCGAATACAACCGGTGTAGACCTTAGTGAAATGATCACCTACAAGCCCTTTACCAACAATGCAGTCAAGAAAAATAACTGTTAAGTTTTGTATTCTTTCTTCAACCCACCACCCACCCTTCATCCACACAATATTTCATGACCTTAAAACCCAACAACTGCCCCGCGGATATAACCATCAAACATCCTTTAAAACCTCTCCGCTCCTTTCAGACCCCTCTTTCAAAGTCACCGAGATCTCTTCTTCTAGCCAAAACAATGGGCAACTGGGGATTTTAATACATGACCCTAAGCATGATGGGATGTTAACGGCCTAATTAACTCATGAACCACACCTGTGTGGAAGCACCTGCTTTTGATATAGTTTGTATCCCGATTTTACTGAAGTGATTCCTTTATTTTGGCAGTTACCAATAAGGCTCATCATTCATTTAAAAAAAAATAAGACAAAAATAGCTGTAAATATCCCAGGTTGCACCTTTAAAACATCAGTATGAAATTGGGTTGAGATACTCCAGTCCAGGACAAGCTGAACTAAGCTAAACCCGAGGGATTCGTGAAGAAACGCAACGTGTCACGCATGCTGGCGCGTATCCCTCCCATCCTATATGTCAATCTAAACATTTTAAGCCCACTTCATATGGAAAAGTGAAACATGCTTAATGAACCTCAAATCACATGATGCCTACAGGCGACAGTGAGATCAGGATTGGTATGTGACTTCATCATATCAAAGATTATTTGTTGCATAAACAGATGAGTTTAAAACAGCTGAAGAGACATGCTTGTGTTTCCAGCTCCAGCAGTGCAATGAAATGTTTAACAGCACAACACTATCTAAACGGCACAATACTATCTAAGAAAGTCGTGAAGAGGACACGACAACGCCTTTCCCCCCTCAGGAGAATGAAAAGATATCAACAGCTGCACCGTCGAGAGCCTGGTTGCATCACCGCCTGATATGGCGACTTCTCGGCATCTGACCGTAAGGCACTATTGAGGGTAATACGTACAGCCCAGTACATCACTGGGACCAAGCTTCCTGCCATCCAGGACCTTTGTACCAGGCGGTGTCAGAGGAAGGCCCAAAGAATTGTCAAAGACTCCAGTCACCCTAGTCATAGACTGTCCTCTCTGCTACCGCAAGGCATGCGGTACCAGAGCTCCGAGTCTAGAACCAAAAGGATCCTTAACAGCTTCTATCCCCAAGCCATAAAACTGCTGAACAGCTAATCCAATGGTCACCCCGACTATTTACACATTGACCCCCCCCACCCCCCCACTTTTAAACTGCTGCTACTCTCCGTTTACCCATGCATAGTCACTTTACCCCTGTCCAACATGTACCCGCGCACATTGACTCAGTACAGGTACCACTTGAATATAGCCTCATTGTTATTATAGTGTGTTATTTTTTTACTTTAGTTTATTTAGTAAATATATTCTTAACTATATTTTCTTTAAAACTGCATTGTTGGTTAAAGGGCTTGTAAGTAAGCATTTCACTGTTGTATTTGGAGCATGTGACAAATAATAATATATATTTTTTTTTAAACAGCACAATACTATCTAACAGGACAATACTGTACACAAATAAAACAAAACAATGAGAAGAAACCAGAAATATCAGAATAAGCTGTTAGTGTCAGGTCATTTATTCTTTATATAATGACTATAGCATGTAATGCAACTATAGCATGTAATGCAACTATAGCATGTAATGCAACTATAGCATGTAATGCAACTATAGCATGTAATGCAACTATAGCATGTAATGCAACTATAGCATGTAATGCAACTATAGCATGTAATGCAACTATAGCATGTAATGCAACTATAAAATGTAATGCAACTATAAAATGTAATGCAACTATAAAATGTAATGCAACTATAGCATGTAATGCAACTATAAAATGTAATGCAACTATAAAATGTAATGCAACTATAAAATGTAATGCAACTATAGCATGTAATGCAACTATAGCATGTAATGCAACTATAGCATGTAATGCAACTATAGCATGTAATGCAACTATAGCATGTAATGCAACTATAGCATGTAATGCAACTATAGCATGTAATGCAACTATAGCATGTAATGCAACTATAGCATGTAATGCAACTATAGCATGTAATGCAACTATAGCATGTAATGCAACTATAAAATGTAATGCAACTATAACACGTAATGCAACTATAACACGTAATGCAACTATAGCATGTAATGCAACTATAGCATGTAATGCAACTATAACATGTAATGCAACTATAGCATATCATGAACTATAACATGTAATGCAACTATAGCATGTAATGCAACTATAGCATGTAATGCAACTATAATATGTAATGCAACTATAGCATATCATGAACTATAACATGTAATGCAACTATAGCATGTAATGCAACTATAGCATGTAATGCAACTATAGCATGTAATGCAACTATAGCATGTAATGCAACTATAGCATGTAATGCAACTATAGCATGTAATGCAACTATAGCATGTAATGCAACTATAACATGTAATGCAACTATAGCATGTAATGCAACTATAGCATGTAATGCAACTATAGCATGTAATGCAACTATAGCATGTAATGCAACTATAGCATGTAATGCAACTATAACATGTAATGCAACTATAGCATGTAATGCAAACTATAGCATGTAATGCAACTATAGCATGTAATGCAACTATAGCATGTAATGCAACTATAGCATGTAATGCAACTATAGCATGTAATGCAACTATAACATGTAATGCAACTATAGCATGTAATGCAACTATAACATGTAATGCAACTATAACATGTAATGCAACTATAGCATGTAATGCAACTATAACATGTAATGCAACTATAGCATGTAATGCAACTATAGCATGTAATGCAACTATAGCATGTAATGCAACTATAACATGTAATGCAACTATAGCATGTAATGCAACTATAGCATGTAATGCAACTATAGCATGTAATGCAACTATAGCATGTAATGCAACTATAGCATGTAATGCAACTATAGCATGTAATGCAACTATAGCATGTAATGCAACTATAACATGTAATGCAACTATAACATGTAATGCAACTATAGCATGTAATGCAACTATAGCATGTAATGCAACTATAGCATGTAATGCAACTATAGCATGTAATGCAACTATAGCATGTAATGCAACTATAGCATGTAATGCAACTATAACATGTAATGCAACTATAGCATGTAATGCAACTATAGCATGTAATGCAACTATAGCATGTAATGCAACTATAGCATGTAATGCAACTATAGCATGTAATGCAACTATAGCATGTAATGCAACTATAGCATGTAATGCAACTATAGCATGTAATGCAACTATAGCATGTAATGCAACTATAAAATGTAATGCAACTATAAAATGTAATGCAACTATAAAATGTAATGCAACTATAGCATGTAATGCAACTATAAAATGTAATGCAACTATAAAATGTAATGCAACTATAGCATGTAATGCAACTATAGCATGTAATGCAACTATAGCATGTAATGCAACTATAGCATGTAATGCAACTATAGCATGTAATGCAACTATAGCATGTAATGCAACTATAGCATGTAATGCAACTATAGCATGTAATGCAACTATAACATGTAATGCAACTATAGCATGTAATGCAACTATAGCATGTAATGCAACTATAGCATGTAATGCAACTATAACATGTAATGCAACTATAACATGTAATGCAACTATAACATGTAATGCAACTATAACATGTAATGCAACTATAGCATGTAATGCAACTATAACATGTAATGCAACTATAACATGTAATGCAACTATAGCATGTAATGCAACTATAGCATGTAATGCAACTATAACATGTAATGCAACTATAGCATGTAATGCAACTATAACATGTAATGCAACTATAGCATGTAATGCAACTATAGCATGTAATGCAACTATAGCATGTCATGAACTATAGCATGTAATGTAACTATAGCATGTAATGCAACTATAGCATGTAATGCAACTATAAAATGTAATGCAACTATAAAATGTAATGCAACTATAAAATGTAATGCAACTATAAAATGTAATGCAACTATAAAATGTAATGCAACTATAAAATGTAATGCAACTATAAAATGTAATGCAACTATAAAATGTAATGCAACTATAAAATGTAATGCAACTATAAAATGTAATGCAACGCAACTATAAATGTAATGCAACTATAAAATGTAATGCAACTATAAAATGTAATGCAACTATAAAATGTAATGCAACTATAAAATGTAATGCAACTATAAAATGTAATGCAACTATAAAATGTTAGGTTTTATAGTACACCATCAGTACCATCTTTACATATATTCTGAGATAAATCTGTTACAGGGAGCAGACATTTGCCTTGTCTTGAGCAGACAGTCTTCAGACCAGAGAGATGTCCTTGCGCTTTGCTGCCACCTAGTGGGTAAACTGAGAACAGCACCAAACTATGTTAAACATCAACCACCCGTGCGTGTCTGATCAGTAGATCTGTGACGATTAATTGTCATGAAAATAACCACAGATTTCATAATTGTCATTTTCATTGAAACATGTTTTGAGCTTGTATTGCATCTTTGGATACGGTCTAACGAATACAACAACAGCTCTGGTGACAACCGTTGGCTCTACGGTCTAACGAATACAACAACAGCTCTGGTGCCAACCCATTGGCTCTACGGTCTAACGAATACAACAACAGCTCTAGTGACAACCGTTTGCTCTACGGTCTTACGAATACAACAACAGCTCTAGTGACAACCGTTTGCTCTACGGTCTAACGAATACAACAACAGCTCTGGTGACAACCCATTGGCTCTACGGTCTAACGAATACAACAACAGCTCTGGTGACAACCCATTGGCTCTAAGGTCTAACGAATACAACAACAGCTCTGGTGACAACCCATTGGCTCTACGGTCTAACGAATACAACAACAGCTCTGGTGACAACCCATTGGCTCTACGGTCTAACGAATACAACAACAGCTCTGGTGCCAACCCATTGGCTCTACGGTCTAACGAATACAACAACAGCTCTAGTGACAACCCATTGGCTCTACGGTCTAACGAATACAACAACAGCTCTAGTGACAACCGTTTGCTCTACGGTCTAACGAATACAACAACAGCTCTGGTGACAACCGTTGGCTCTACGGTCTAACGAATACAACAACAGCTCTGGTGACAACCCATTGGCTCTACGGTCTAACGAATACAACAACAGCTCTGGTGACAACCGTTGGCTCTACGGTCTAACGAATACAACAACAGCTCTGGTGACAACCCATTGGCTCTACGGTCTAACGAATACAACAACAGCTCTGGTGACAACCGTTGGCTCTACGGTCTAACGAATACAACAACAGCTCTGGTGACAACCCATTGGCTCTACGGTCTAACGAATACAACAACAGCTCTGGTGACAACCCATTGGCTCTACGGTCTAACGAATACAACAACAGCTCTGGTGACAACCGTTGGCTCTACGGTCTAACGAATACAACAACAGCTCTGGTGACAACCCATTGGCTCTACGGTCTAACGAATACAACAACAGCTCTGGTGCCAACCCATTGGCTCTACGGTCTAACGAATACAACAACAGCTCTGGTGACAACCGTTGGCTCTACGGTCTAACGAATACAACAACAGCTCTGGTGACAACCCATTGGCTCTACGGTCTAACGAATACAACAACAGCTCTGGTGACAACCGTTTGCTCTACGGTCTAACGAATACAACAACAGCTCTGGTGACAACCGTTGGCTCTACGGTCTAACGAATACAACAACAGCTCTGGTGACAACCCATTGGCTCTACGGTCTAACGAATACAACAACAGCTCTGGTGACAACCCATTGGCTCTACGGTCTAACGAATACAACAACAGCTCTAGTGACAACCGTTGGCTCTACGGTCTAACGAATACAACAACAGCTCTGGTGACAACCCATTGGCTCTACGGTCTAACGAATACAACAACAGCTCTGGTGACAACCGTTTGCTCTACGGTCTAACGAATACAACAACAGCTCTGGTGACAACCGTTTGCTCTACAGTCTAACGAATACAACAACAGCTCTGGTGACAACCGTTTGCTCTACGGTCTAACGAATACAACAACAGCTCTGGTGACAACCCATTGGCTCTACGGTCTAACGAATACAACAACAGCTCTAGTGACAACCGTTGGCTCTACGGTCTAACGAATACAACAACAGCTCTGGTGACAACCCATTGGCTCTACGGTCTAACGAATACAACAACAGCTCTGGTGACAACCCATTGGCTCTACGGTCTAACGAATACAACAACAGCTCTAGTGACAACCGTTGGCTCTACGGTCTAACGAATACAACAACAGCTCTGGTGACAACCCATTGGCTCTACGGTCTAACGAATACAACAACAGCTCTGGTGACAACCCATTGGCTCTACGGTCTAACGAATACAACAACAGCTCTGGTGACAACAAACTCAAAAACAAAATGGTTTAAGGGCTTTTCCTCCAGACTGTGCTGCTCTGCTAGTAAAATATTGACACATTTGACCCTTTTCATGTCAACATTATAAACTGATTTTAGGGAAACTATATATGCACTTAAATAAAAAATACATACCCTCTTCAAATAAATGTAATATGACGATTATGACAAAAGAAAAGTAGACATTTATTTGACGGTCATTGTCCTTAACGGTCCGTTACCAGATTATAGGATAATGGTGCCACAGTAGATCTCACTGTGAGGAAAGGCACTGCAACGTCACCAATGAGAGAACTGATTCAATGAAATTAATTTTACTGGAAGGTGTATTGTTGCACTTTAAGAGGACTGAAGCCAACTCCTGCAATATGGATGGATTAGCTAAACACTATAGATGATTAAAAACAAACAAACAGGGATAATAAACATGAGGATGAATGAATCCGTCAGTAGAAGTTATGAATAGGGCCTCTGTTCCGGAACAATAAAAATGTCACATGACAGATATGATCCTGTATTTTTAAGCCTTCTCCAGAAATGAACATTACACCAAAAAATTAAAGTAATTGTGTTTGATTAAAAAATATAAAAAAAAGACAGTTTGATGAAAAAGCTTTAAATAAAATGTAAAGTCATGTGACATTACAAAACACAGGGAGCCTAGTGCAGTGGATGGGCCCACGGTAAGACTGGACTAGTGCAGTGGATGGGCCCACGGTAAGACTGGACTAGTGCAGTGGATGGGCCCACGGTAAGACTGGACTAGTGCAGTGGATGGGCCCACGGTAAGACTGGACTAGTGCAGTGGGGATGGGCCCACGGTAAGACTGGACTAGTGCAGTGGATGGGCCCACGGTAAGACTGGACTAGTGCAGTGGGGATGGGCCCACGGTAAGACTGGACTAGTGCAGTGGATGGGCCCACGGTAAGACTGGACTAGTGCAGTGGATGGGCCCACGGTAAGACTGGACTAGTGCAGTGGATGGGCCCACGGTAAGACTGGACTAGTGCAGTGGATGGGCCCACGGTAAGACTGGACTAGTGCAGTGGATGGGCCCACGGTAAGACTGGACTAGTGCAGTGGATGGGCCCACGGTAAGACTGGACTAGTGCAGTGGATGGGCCCACGGTAAGACTGGACTAGTGCAGTGGATGGGCCCACGGTAAGACTGGACTAGTGCAGTGGGGATGGGCCCACGGTAAGACTGGACTAGTGCAGTGGATGGGCCCACGGTAAGACTGGACTAGTGCAGTGGATGGGCCCACGGTAAGACTGGACTAGTGCAGTGGATGGGCCCACGGTAAGACTGGACTAGTGCAGTGGGGATGGGCCCACGGTAAGACTGGACTAGTGCAGTGGATGGGCCCACGGTAAGACTGGACTAGTGCAGTGGGGATGGGCCCACGGTAAGACTGGACTAGTGCAGTGGGGATGGGCCCACGGTAAGACTGGACTAGTGCAGTGGATGGGCCCACGGTAAGACTGGACTAGTGCAGTGGATGGGCCCACGGTAAGACTGGACTAGTGCAGTGGGGATGGGCCCACGGTAAGACTGGACTAGTGCAGTGGGGATGGGCCCACGGTAAGACTGGACTAGTGCAGTGGATGGGCCCACGGTAAGACTGGACTAGTGCAGTGGATGGGCCCACGGTAAGACTGGACTAGTGCAGTGGATGGGCCCACGGTAAGACTGGACTAGTGCAGTGGATGGGCCCACGGTAAGACTGGACTAGTGCAGTGGATGGGCCCACGGTAAGACTGGACTAGTGCAGTGGGGATGGGCCCACGGTAAGACTGGACTAGTGCAGTGGATGGGCCCACGGTAAGACTGGACTAGTGCAGTGGATGGGCCCACGGTAAGACTGGACTAGTGCAGTGGATGGGCACACGGTAAGACTGGACTAGTGCAGTGGATGGGCCCACGGTAAGACTGGACTAGTGCAGTGGATGGGCCCACGGTAAGACTGGACTAGTGCAGTGGGGATGGGCCCACGGTAAGACTGGACTAGTGCAGTGGATGGGCCCACGGTAAGACTGGACTAGTGCAGTGGATGGGCCCACGGTAAGACTGGACTAGTGCAGTGGATGGGCCCACGGTAAGACTGGACTAGTGCAGTGGATGGGCCCACGGTAAGACTGGACTAGTGCAGTGGATGGGCCCACGGTAAGACTGGACTAGTGCAGTGGATGGGCCCACGGTAAGACTGGACTAGTGCAGTGGGGATGGGCCCACGGTAAGACTGGACTAGTGCAGTGGGGATGGGCCCACGGTAAGACTGGACTAGTGCAGTGGGGATGGGCCCACGGTAAGACTGGACTAGTGCAGTGGGATGGGCCCACGGTAAGACTGGACTAGTGCAGTGGGGATGGGCCCACGGTAAGACTGGACTAGTGCAGTGGATGGGCCCACGGTAAGACTGGACTAGTGCAGTGGGGATGGGCCCACGGTAAGACTGGACTAGTGCAGTGGGGATGGGCCCACGGTAAGACTGGACTAGTGCAGTGGGGATGGGCCCACGGTAAGACTGGACTAGTGCAGTGGGGATGGGCCCACGGTAAGACTGGACTAGTGCAGTGGGGATGGGCCCACGGTAAGACTGGACTAGTGCAGTGGATGGGCCCACGGTAAGACTGGACTAGTGCAGTGGATGGGCCCACGGTAAGACTGGACTAGTGCAGTGGGGATGGGCCCACGGTAAGACTGGACTAGTGCAGTGGGGATGGGCCCACGGTAAGACTGGACTAGTGCAGTGGGGATGGGCCCACGGTAAGACTGGACTAGTGCAGTGGGGATGGGCCCACGGTAAGACTGGACTAGTGCAGTGGGGATGGGCCCACGGTAAGACTGGACTAGTGCAGTGGGGATGGGCCCACGGTAAGACTGGACTAGTGCAGTGGGGATGGGCCCACGGTAAGACTGGACTAGTGCAGTGGGGATGGGCCCACGGTAAGACTGGACTAGTGCAGTGGATGGGCCCACGGTAAGACTGGACTAGTGCAGTGGATGGGCCCACGGTAAGACTGGACTAGTGCAGTGGATGGGCCCACGGTAAGACTGGACTAGTGCAGTGGATGGGCCCACGGTAAGACTGGACTAGTGCAGTGGGGATGGGCCCACGGTAAGACTGGACTAGTGCAGTGGATGGGCCCACGGTAAGACTGGACTAGTGCAGTGGGGATGGGCCCACGGTAAGACTGGACTAGTGCAGTGGATGGGCCCACGGTAAGACTGGACTAGTGCAGTGGGGATGGGCCCACGGTAAGACTGGACTAGTACAGTGGGGATGGGCCCACGGTAAGACTGGACTAGTGCAGTGGGGATGGGCCCAAGGTAAGACTGGACTAGTGCAGTGGGGATGGGCCCACGGTAAGACTGGACTAGTGCAGTGGGGATGGGCCCACGGTAAGACTGGACTAGTGCAGTGGGGATGGGTCCACGGTAAGACTGGACTAGTGCAGTGGGGATGGGCCCACGGTAAGACTGGACTAGTGCAGTGGGGATGGGCCCACGGTAAGACTGGACTAGTGCAGTGGGGATGGGCCCACGGTAAGACTGGACTACATGTGACTGAACTTACTTCTGGTTTCATGGACGGGGGCTTCAGGGTTTGGGAAGGTGGCGGCAGCAAGCTGGAGAACGGGTGCAGTGCCAGGGTGATGGTCTGATGGTAAAAGGACAGGGGGGGGTGGAGGGAGGGTGGGAGAGAGAGAGAGTGACAGAGGTGATTAAGGGTTGGGTAAATGACAGGTGTGGGATGGTACCATTAAACACATCAAAGCAGATTAGAGGACACAGCCACCTGCAGTAGGAGGAGGAAGAATGCTTCATGAAGTGCTTTGAGAGACTAGTCAAGGACCATATCACCTCCACCCTACCTGACACCCTAGACCCACTTCAATTTGCTTACCGCCCCAATAGATCCACAGACGATGCAATCTCAACCACACTGCACACTGCCCTAACCCATCTGGACAAGAGGAATACCTCAGCATTTAACACCATAGTACCCTCCAAGCTCGTCATCAAGCTCGAGACCCTGGGTCTCGACCCCGCCCTGTGCAACTGGGTCCTGGACTTCCTGACGGGCCGCCCCCAGGTGGTGAGGGTAGATAACATCTCCACCCCGCTGATCCTCAACACTGGGGCCCCACAGGGGTGCGTTCTGAGCCCTCTCCTGTACTCCCTGTTCACCCACGACTGCGTGGCCATGCACGCCTCCAACTCAATCAAGTTTGTAGACGACACTACAGTGATAGGCTTGATTACCAACAACGACGAGACAGCCTACAGGGAGGAGGTGAGGGCCCTCGGATGTGTGGTGTCAGGAAAATAACCTCACACTCAACGTCAACAAAACAAAGGAGATGATTGTGGACTTCAGGAAACAGCAGAGGGAGCACCCCCCTATCCACACCGACAGGACAGTAGTGGAGAGGGTAGTAAGTTTGAAGTTCCTCGGCGAACACATCACGGACAAACTGAATTGGTCCACCCACACAGACAGCATCGTGAAGAAGGCGCAGCAGCGCCTCTTCAACCTCAGGAGGCTGAAGAAATTCAGCTGGTCACCAAAAATACTCCTGTCGGGCAGAATCAGAAACTGCTCTACAACCGTAAGGCTCTCTAGAGGGTAGTGAGGTCTGCACAACGCATCACCGGGGGCAAACTACCTGCCCTCCAGGACACCTACACCACCCGATGTCACAGGAAGGCCATAAAGATCATCAAGGACAACAAGCACCCCAGCCACTGCCTGTTCACCCTGCTATCATCCAAGGCGAGGGTTGAGAGAGTGAAAAACAGCTTCTATCTCAAGGCCATCAGACTGTTAAACAGCCGTCACTAACATTGAGTGGCTGCTACCAACATACTGACTCAAATCTCTAGCCACTTTAATAATGGAAATTGATGTAAAAAATGTATCACTAGTCACTTTAAACTATGCCACTTAATATAATGTTTATATACCCTACATTACTCATTGCATATGTATATACTGTACTCTATACCATATACTGCATCTTGCCTATGCTGTTCTGTACTATCACTCATTCATATATCTTTATGTATATATTCTTTATCCCTTTATATAAGGCAGTAGGAGCACACAGCCCCAACAGCCTGCAGTAGGAGCACAGAGCCCCAACAGCCTGCAGTAGGAGCACACAGCCCCAACAGCCTGCAATAGGAGCACACAGCCCCAACAGCCTGCAGTAGGAGCACACAGCCCCAACAGCCTGCAGTAGGAGCACACAGCCCCAACAGCCTGCAGTAGGAGCACACAGCCCCAACACCCTGCAGTAGGAGCACACAGCCCCAACACCCTGCAGTAGGAGCACACAGCCCCAACAGCCTGCAGTAGGAGGACAGCCCCAACAGCCTGCAGTAGCAGCACACAGCCCCAACACCCTGCAGTAAGAGCACACAGCCCCAACACCCTGCAGTAGCAGCACACAGCCCCAACACCCTGCAGTAGCAGGACACAGCCCCAACACCCTGCAGTAGCAGCACACAGCCCCAACACCCTGCAGTAGCAGCACACAGCCCCAACACCCTGCAGTAGGAGCACACAGCCCCAACAACCTGCAGTAGGAGAACACAGCCCCAACACCCTGCAGTAGGAGGAGGACACAGCCCCAACACCCTGCAGTAGGAGGAGGACACAGCCCCGACACCCTGCAGTAGGAGGAGGACACAACCCCGACACCCTGCAGTAGGAGGACACAACCCCGACACCCTGCAGTAGGAGGACACAACCCCGACACCCTGCAGTAGGAGCACACAGCCCCAACACCCTGCAGTAGGAGGAGGACGCAGCCACTAGATGGCCACAGTGTACACCCTCTTACACAGAGTCATGTAAACACCACTGAGTAAAATGCATGATGAATCAGACTTCCATATTGGCCATTTGTGTTTATACAGGACATCACGCCCCAACCTACCGTCAACCAAATCATGTCAATGAAGAGCTATACGGAGCAATCCACATAGTTGCACCTCCCAAATTTTGTACGGCAATGCGGTACCAACTCAATCGGACCTCTGCATGCCTCCGGAGGCTACTCCATAAGGAGCTTTCAAACTCATTTTCAGATCAAGCATAAACTCGCTTTTAAACAGTCATCACAATGAATGGAAGTGTTTTGTGGCATGAATGGAATAAGACAAAAACAATGCTGATACACAGCGCATTTGGAAAGTTCAGACCCCTTGATGTCCTGTTGGAAGGTGAACCTTTGCCCCAGTCTGAGGTCCTGAGCAGGTTTTCATCAAGGATCTCTGTACTTTGCTCTGTTCATCTTTCCCTCGATCCTGACTAGTCTCCCAGTTTCTGCCTCTGAAAAACATTCCCATAGCATGAGGCTGCCACCACCACCATGCTTCACCGTAAGGATGTTGACAGGTTTCCTCCAAAACTGACTTTTGGCATTCAGGCCAAAGAGTTCAATCTTGCTTTCATCAGACAACAGAATCTTGTTTTCTCATGGTCTGAGAGTCCTTAAGGTGCCTTTTGGCAAACTCCAAGTGGGCTGTCATGTGTCTTTTACTGAGTAGTGGCTTTCCTTCTACCCACTCTACCATCAAGGCCTGATTGGTGGAGTGCTACAGAGATGGTTGTCCTTCTGTAAGGTTCTCCCATCTCCTTAACAGCTTCTACCCCCAAGCCATAAGACTGCTGAACAAATAATCAAATGGCCACCCAGAGTATTTGCATTGACACCCCTCCCCTTTGTTTTGTACACTGCTGCTATTCGCTGTTTACTGTCTATGCACAGTGACTTTACCCCAACCTCCATGTAAGAATTACCTCGACTAACCTGTACCCCTGCACATGGACTCTACCAGTACCACTGTATATAGCCTCGTTATTTTGTCATGTAAATAACATGTTACTTTATTTAGTAAATATATTCTTAACTCTATTTCTTGAAGTGCATTGTTGGTTAAAGGCTTGTAGAGGTCGAACGATTAATCGGAATGGCCGATTAATTAGGGCCGATTTCAAGTTCTCATAACAATTGGAAATCGGTACTTTTGGGCGGCGATTTGCAGATTAAAAAAATTTTTTATTTTATTTTATTTATACCTTTATTTAACTAGGCAAGTCAGTGTAACCAAAGTGAAATGGCTGGTGTAACCGAAGTAAAATGGCTAGCTAGTTAGCGCGCGCTAATAGCGTTTCAAACGTCACTCGCTCTGAGCCTTCTAGTAGTTGTTCCCCTTGCTCTGCATAGGTAACGCTGCTTCGATGGAGGCCGTTGTCGTTGTGTTGCTGGTTCGAGCCCAGGGAGGAGCGAGGAGAGGGATGGAAGCTATACTGTTACACTGGCAATACTAAAGTGCCTATAAGAACATCCAATAGTCAATGGTTAATGAAATACAAATGGTATAGAGGGAAATAGTCCTATAATTCCTATAATAACTACAACCTAAAACTTCTTAACTGGGAATATTGAAGACTCATGTTAAAAGGAACCACCAGCTTTCATATGTTCTCATGTTCTGAGCAAGGAACTTAAACGTTAGCTTTCTTACATGGCACATATTGCACTTTTACTTTCTTCTCCAACACTTTGTTTTTGCATTATTCAAACCAAATTGAACATGTTTCATTATTTAATTGAGGTTAAATTGATTTTATCGATGTATTATATTAAGTTAAAATAAGTGTTCATTCAGTACTGTTGTAATTGTCATTATTACAAAAAAATAAAAAACACATATATATATTTAAAAAAAAGGTCAGATTAATCGGCATCGGCTTTTTTGGTCCTCCAATAATCGGTATCGGAGTTGAAAAATCATAATTCGGTCGACCTCTACTTGTAAGTAAGCATTTCACGGTAAGGTTGTGTTCAGCGCATGTGACAAATAACATTTGATTTGATCTAAACAGAGGAAATCTGAAGCTCTGTCAGAGTGACCATCAGGTTTCTTGGTCACCTTCCTGACCAAGGCCCTTCTTCCCGATTGCTCAGTTTGCTCGGGCAGCCAGCTCTAGCAGGAGTCTTTCTAGAAAGCGTAAGGGAGGGAAGCAAATCTAGACTCATTGTGGAGAAGAAACGTCAGTTGGCCAGAGCGATGTGGATCGGTCGCCAGGCAAGAAAATGGTAGCCATATTGGTCAGGGAGAAATCCAAACCAGTCTAATTGGAATGAATGGCAGTAGAGGCATAATCCTGTGACATATCAGGAATTGTAACCTAAAATATTGTCTTATAATTATAAATACAGTTCCTATGGATTTTATACAAATGTTCTGTATAAATAGCCTCTATAATATTTGTAAACAGACCATAAATGTAAAAAACAATATCAATATCAGTACGTGTTGCTTTTCCAAATTGTTACTGTCCTATCATCAACTGACTGCATTGATGAATGCA